>NC_142437.1:113051346-113355576 GCF_059453495.1 Arachis ipaensis
TACTATATCAAATTTTGTAACTAAATTTCTACCATAAAAAAAATGTTAGAATTAACGGAATATTCTATTAAACAAAATAGTCCATTTTGTTTAATAAAATATTCTGTTAATTCCAACGTTTTTTGTCACAGTAAAAATTTAGTTACAAAATCTAATATAATATAGAGACCTAATTAAAAAGAAAAAATGTACAGAAATCTAATTGAAAATTCAATAAAATTATAAGAGTCGACAAAGTAATTAAACCTTTCTCTTATATGTGAGACTTCCATGTAATGGAAAATTATCATTAAAACTTAGTAATGTATATAATTAATGAATTAGAGGCTGAGCCAATGAGCTATAGCTCAAATGACATAGTCTCTCCATATTCACTTAGAGGTTGCGGGTTCGAGTCCCCCTATCTTTAGTAAAAAAAAATGAATTAGAGGCTGAAGCTAACCTGCATCTTCTTTGGTGAAACAGAGAGGTGGTGTGATTCTGAAGACATTTCCATAGTAACCACCCTTTCCAATTAGCACTCCTAATTCTGCAGTAATAACAGCAGACAAGCGCAGGTTAGCATACTAAGAGGGATATGAACATTGGACGCTACTCAAACTCAACAAAAGAGGTCCTGCTAACAGCTCAAGCATTCACTTTTTTCATATTTAGAAATTTAAATGCTCAAAAGGCTATAATTGTTTAGATATGAGACCTTTAGAGGATTCTTCCATGAATTTACCTTTCATTTGGTCCATTACATGTAGTGTTTCGGCTTTTGCAGGAGTTTTAAGTTCTCGATCGGCGACAAGTTCAACTCCTAGCATGAGACCTCTTCCTCTCACATCACCAATCACTACACATGAAAGATGAAACCAATTATGTTTAGGGAAAAGGAAAAGACAATTCCTGAATAAATTGCAATAACAATAATGGGAAAGGAAAATAGGGAAAAAGATTACATTCATATTTATCTTTGAGTGCAGTTAGCCTCTCCTTCAAGTAAGATCCAACAAGAAGAGCATTTTGTTGAAGCTTCTCTTTCTCTATTACTTTCAGAACTGCCAACCCTGCAGCAGTACATACAGGGTTCCCACCAAAGGTGTTGAAGTAACATCGGCGCGTCAAGACCTCGGCAATCTCTGGAGTAGTTACAACAGCACCAAGGGGAATGCCATTTCCAATGCCCTGCCAAAGGAGCCAACATTGTCACCAACAAATTAGAGATGTTCATATCAAATCATTTATAATGATAAAGTATATTTTCATTCTCAATTCATCAATACAAGAGGTACCTTGGCCATTGTGACTATGTCAGGAACAACACCATGAGACTCAAATCCCCAGAAATGGCTGCCGATGCGAGCAAAGCCGGCCTGAACTTCATCGGCAATACAAAGCCCTCCAGCTTTCTTAACCATACTGTAAGCAGCAGGCAAGTAACCAGGAGCCAATTCCACAATACCCCCAACTCCCTATCAGAAACAGGACAAGATTGAAGATGAGTCACTTTTACATACGGATCAAGTTTCTCTCAAGTGAAGAAGTTGGTAGAGCGAGAAAGTGAAAGCTTAATCGTCCTTGAAACAAGATAGTGAAACTCACAAATGATAGAAATTACAATTACGAATTCAATGATGATTAACCCCTTTATCAAATTACAATTTTTTTCACTTTAGAAGGTCTTTTTCCTTTCCATTATGTATCAAATGAATTCTCATAAATATTCAATAAAAAGTTTATAAAGTGAATTGAAGATTCAAGCTGGCGAATTAAATCCTTTAAAATAAGCTAATATAGATGCAGCATTTTACTTGTAAGTTAATTTATATCTTAAGTTGTTCAATTTACATGCTATAAACAAGAAGAAATCATGTCATTGCAGTTTCTTTTACCCAATTAATTTTGTCTTCTTTTAATGAGTATTAATTTTAACATACGTAATATACCTGTATTGCTTCAGATATGAACGCTGCAACATTTCCAGAAGTTCCAAAGTTAATGACATCTTGGACATCTCTTGCATATTTTTCTCCGTCGGAACCAAAGATACCTCTGTATGGATCTGGATTCACTACATGATGAACACCACTCTGTTGGAAGCACCAGCACAAGAATATATTAGGCTCATGCTATTTTAGTATTTTCACATTTGACTAGTTAGAATTAAAAATGCAATCGACAAGGAATGCAATGCTTTCTGGTTAACAAGAAATAAATTGTAAACTTACTAAGGTACTAAATGGAAAGATACAAAATTTATGCCCATTATGGCCATGATGTCAACTATGTTGTTTAATCCAAATTGAGACAGACAAAATCACACATCATGCCATCATGGAGTTCTGAACTTGTGATGTGTGATATTATCTGCTAAAGGGGCTCCACAATTTCAATTCTAGAAGCACACGGCACTTAACTAGCACTGTTAATGGAACGTGTTATAGTTTCCAACTTGCCATAGTAGAACTCTTTTTTTTTAAAAGAAATTAAAATTTGTTTAGTTCCTTTAACTGGTTCATAGCTACATGTGATTTGTCCCACTGAAGCCAATATCCGTTGATGTTGCCATCACGCACATGGAAAGCTAGTCAATTCACCAACCAAGTGAACTTAAGGCCATGACTTGATTATTTTGGATTTAATTTGATGTTATAAAAGAGATTATCATATATTAAAATTAAATTATAAACAATTTTTATTTATCATCAATATGATAAATTTTTTTGTCTCTATTAAAGTAGTATTTTTTTTCTCTTTGTTTAGACCCACATAATTTTTTTGGTAAAAAATATTGAAGAAATAAATAAATTAATCTATAATATTATTGTTATTGCATACACAAATCACTAAGGAGACGTGTAATAAACTACAAGTTATTATTCTTTAGGTTAAAATGACAATTTTTTTAAATGCTAAACTGAAATCAAGAGAATTTTTTTGGGAGGACTACCAAAACCATATATGGAATTATGGATATATCTAAAACAACAAAAAAATATTTAATCCAAAATTAAATTAAATTAACATAAAATTATAATACCTGAACTACATTAAATTTCCAGATGCTTTGTGCAGTGGCGCCCATGGTCCCAGCTGCATTCCCATGATAGGCATTCCTTAAAGATATTATGTCATGGCACCCAGTGTACAACCTTGCTATCATTATCGCTAATTCGTTTGCTTCAGTTCCAGAATTTGTGAAAAACACCACCTACGTATATCCGTATATGTCAAGTTTTTAAGACAAATCAAATTCGTGCATGCCGGTATTTTAAAATGGAAAAGTCTAGGGCCAGCAACTTTGTTAAATTCTGCCCAGCATGTAACCAGTAAAGAAAAGTGAGCCATTTGATCAAATCCCAAACCAATCTCACACCATTAAAATTATTATTGATGGCTATTTGATGACTACAAATCACAAAAGTTGCTGGCTCCTAGCATTCCTCTTTTAAAATTATGCATATAAAACTGCAACTTAGAGCATATAACAATTCACTAACTTTAACATAAACAAAAATAAAAATGAAAATTCGGCGGTTGTACTACATAGTTTTTTTTTTTTGGTACGATTGTACTAACATAGACATAAGACATAAACATAGTTATGGTGCAGAATATACTTAAACTTCAATTTTATCATTATTATAATATATAAGAGAAATAATAGAGGCCGGATTATCAAAATTTATATTATTGGTCATCATTTAACCATTAAATTAATTCTTTTAATTTAATAATTTAACAATATATTTTATTTTATATTTTTAAACATTAATAATTAACTAATAACCAAAAATAATAAATTTTAGCATTTCTCCTAATATAATATAGGAGATAATAATACAAGTGAAACATGTTACGCTTGAAAATGACATGCACATTTTATCTTTGGTTTGAAACCATGTGCTAGCATGGATACCACCCAAGTGATCGATTAGACGAATGGCATCCCATGAACCATCAACTTACATATAATTCATTAATGGTTAAAGAAAGCAATTTTCTATCTTGTTATCAAATATAACCAACCATAAAAATATTATTTATATATTAAAATTAATTATTATATATTTTTATATAAATAAATATATTATCTAATTTATATTTTAATATATATTATATATTAATAACTAATTTTAATATACATCTAATATGGTTAAATCAACAAAATCTATTACGTTGTCTACATAAAAAAATATTAATTTTTTTGTTAGGTTAATCTTTTAATAAAAATCAAACTTTAATTTTCTTTATAAAAATTTTAATATTATATCATAAAATTATCTTTTTATTTTAATTAAAAATATATAAATAATTATATAACTAACATTTTCTCTTTTTATTTATTTTTTAAAAAAGAAAAATAGCTCAACTCCCACCTTTCATATCTGGCCCCTTTCTATAAAAAATTAGACATAGGATAATAACGCCACGTATTACACGTCACCTCAAATATATATTTTTCGTCTATATAGTATGGTTTTGATTGCACTAGTAACCAAAACTTAACGCATACCGTACCATACGCATGCATAGGCCAAAAATTAAAAACAAACATAAAGAGCACTTATTATTATACTAACAAATAAAAGAAACGACACGTAAAAAGCGTGGAGTGGATCGCAATTGATTTCTATATATGATGATCGGTATAAAACTTCCCAATAATATTTCATGCAGAGTCACGAATAATTTTAAAAAATATAAAAATAAAAAATATGTATACTGATTCAATTGATCATAATTGATGTGCTGAAATAACAGACCTTGAGGTTACCGGGGAGTTTGGAAGCGAGAGCTTGGGCGAAATCGGCAATGGCGTGGTTAAGGTAGAGCACAGTAGAGTGTTGCAACCGTTTGGTTTGGTTGATGATGGCGTCGACCACATCGGGGTGACAGTGCCCGCAGCACACCGTAGCAATCCCCCCGAATGCATCCAAGTACCTCTTTCCCTTCTCGTCGAACAAGTATTGCTTCTTCCCTTCCACCACATTCAGCTGCAACCCACCACACACAATCATTATTTCTCAAAATAATTAATTTATATTTTCTAAATAAATAATTAATAATTAAAATCGTCAAACTTGAAAGAATATTTAAATTTATTTATAGTAATATAATAAATTTTTTTATAAAATATTAAATATATAATTTTATACATGGTGATTATATGTGATTTTAATATAGATATAAAATTGGATTTTACGTATATCTATCTATTAAAATTAAAAGTAAAAGTATCCAATAATATCAAATAATTTAGTTTCAATTAACGTAGAGAAAATGATAGGGTGTATCGCGGACTCACGGGATTCTTGTAAAAATGAAACAGTGAAGGGCTCAGATACTCCCTCCGCTTCGCCAGTATTTCGTCACCAGAAGGACCGGAGTACGGCGGAGGAGCGTAGTCAAACGGTGGAAGCTCCAATTCGGCGGCGGCTCTGGATGCAACGTCGTTTTTGACCGCTGCCTGAGGGAAGCTACTCTGCCAACGAAGCAGCTGCGGCGATCGCCGTTGCAACAGCTTCCTCGCAAGAATCATCGCCATTTTCGTTCCCGTGGACGGAGAATTTCCGGCGATTTGCTCCGATAATGCAGGACCCAACCCAACCCTTTGTTGTGAAAAGAGAGAGAAAGAATCTGTTTGAGTGAGAGAGTGAGAATGAGAAGACGAATGAGGTAGTTACAGAGGAGTTATTATATAGGGGGGAAATGGTGACGGTGATGACGTGGCATATTTGGTGGGAGTGTTGTTGAAACACCAAAAAGACCCTTGGAGATGACATAAAATTACGGTTTTGGGAATACAGTGCACTGATCACTGAAATTGCAAAATGTCTCCACCGGATGAACTTAATTAATTCAACTGATGCACTTTCTAGAAGTTTTTAATTATGGAAAATAAAAAATGATAAAGAAATTAGAAATGGTTTAGTGGTCAATGAGAATGACAGAGAATTAGGCATGAAAATTATATTATAAATTTCACTGCAGCTAATATTATAATTACGAAAATGGATAATATGTATAAAAATGTTAATTTTTCTAATTATTAAGAACTTGTTTGGAACTAAGAATCAGAATTTATTGAAGAATTAAATTCTTTTCCATATTTTGTAATAAACAAAATTTAATCATTTTAATTTTAATAAAAATTTTAATTCTCACATTTACTCTATTTATAAATCAGATCATTTTTTATTTAGTTTTAAAAATTGAAAAACCAAAATATCTCTACAAAAGTATTTAAATTTTTTTAGTTAAAAATAAATTAGTAAAAATCAAAATCAATAAGAATTTAATTCTATCAAAATTATGTATCATTTTAGATTATAAATTTAAATTAAAAATAAAATTAAATTTTTTTTAATAGAAATAGAATTCTTTTCCCTTAAAACGTCTTTAAATAAATATGTTTGATCTCATTCATTGAATAAATTATCATGTATTAAATTTTTGACACGTGATAAATTAAAAGTATTCTCTTTATTAAAAAATGTTATTATAGTCTTGAAATCGTTAATTTAATTCTGATACCAAATTTTTAATTTGTTTTGTTAAGTTTGAAAAACTAATTAACAAGATATTATAAATGATGACTAAACGTTATTATTGGATTAAAAGTCAATTATGTGTATAATTAGTTTGTTTAGTGTACAAGAAATTAATTTAATTAATACTGACCCAAGGAGTAAGAAAACAACAAATTGCATCTGGTCCACTTCCACACAAGATCAAGAAAATAGTTGTTAATCACAACAACAATTTACCCTTCAGAAATAAAAGAATGCTTCATTTCTATCTGAAACAAAGAAATGCTTCAGGCCTCAAATTGAAAAAATGAGCTCATGCTCATATCTATAAACAAACCCAAATCGATAGTCTACATCCAAGTCTATTCACTTGGTTGCTAACTAAAGAGAATAAGTTCTATTTGCATTTGAACCAATTTACCTCACCATCGAAATTAAACTCTTTCTTCTCTTTTTTCCATCATCCACGTGAAAATTCAGAAGAAAAAAAAAAAAAAGAAAAATTTTGAACTAGGGCAAAATAAAAAAACAAAAAAGAGTTACCAAATCCAAGCAAAAAGAGAAAGTCAAAGAGGTTAGGATTAAAGGCAAGATCACATCCAAAGGATAAATCACAACAAGGAGTTTTCATATTTGTACTTTATTATTAAAACTCGATGAAGAGATCTTCTCCTTGCATACACAGATTCGAAAAGTTGAAGGCATTGAAGATGATGAAATTCTACTGTGAATCAACGCTCAAGAATTAAACTTGGAGTCAAAGCAAGAATGCACGGTTTAGATTCAAGAAGTAATTTGAAAAATGATGAAAGAGAAGATAGAAGATATGGATGCATGTATGATTCAGTCACTGCTCCTACTCTATCTTTCCTACGCCACTACTATTTTTGATTTTCGGGAGAAGAAGTCAAACAAGTGTTGAAACAAGTTACAAATTTTGAAAGTTTCACTTCTCTATTAAAGAGGTGAACGGCCAAGGATTGGAGTAAGGAGTGAGAGCACACCGTTTGAGTTCCTATAGCTTACAAAGTTATTACACTCTTCTCCTTCATGGTTCTCCTTGGAAATCTTATTTTCTCAATCCAGTCTTTCTTTATTTTCAATGAAAAAGACAATACTGTGAGGATTATATGAAAAAGCCATTGAGTAAAAAAAGGCTGATATACTAAGCAAAGAGTATGAAATATTTTCTATAAAGGAAGAAGAATCAATTGATGACATGTTTGAGAGGTTCTCTATTATCATTAATAGATTGGATGCTATGAAAATTACTCATTCCGAACAAGTGCTAGTGAGGAAAGTCTTGAGAAGCCTGACTAAAGAGTAGGAAACTATTGCTACTGTTATCTCTGATAAGCTAAATGACCTATACTGAGTTGAGAGAAAAGTTACTAGCTTATGAAATCACTCACTTAAAAAATGATACAAAAAAAAGAAGTGACTCTTAAATCTTGTACTGAATCATTGGATGATGAATCCAGTGATTATTTATCAGATGATGAGATTGTGTATTTTGCTAGAAAACTTAGAAGGCTGATGAGACAAAAAAGAAGGAGCAGAGGAGGTAGCTCAAAGGAACCAAGAAGGACATTAGCAAAGTCATTTGCCACAACTACAGAGAAGTTGGGCATTACAAATATAATTGTTCCAAGCTCAAGAGAGAAGACAAGTCTTGAAAGGACAAGAAGAAGGGACTTATGACTTCTTGAGAATATTTGAAAAACGACACTGAAGAGGATGAAGAGTTGGACAACAATTCGTAAGCATGCTTAATAGTCAATCACAGTCACAATAATAAGGTAATCTTTCTTGAACCCTCTAATGAAGAATTCCATCTTATGATTGATGATCTTAATGAGAAAATTAGAATTTTTTTTGAATCAATACTATGAACTTGAATCTGAAAATGACATTTTAAAGGCTGAAAATGCTTATCTCAGAAAAATTAAAAGAAGTCGAAAGTAATATTGATCTTATTGAAGAGAACAAAAGGCTTAAATTTGAAATCAAAAGACTTGATAAAATATATTCTGTTGTTGCCTACTTAAATTTCATTGAAGAAAATGAAAGGTTGTATAAAGTGATTAAGGGTCTAAATCAAGACATAACTAAATTTGTTCAAAATTCTAAAAATTTAGACAAATTATTAACTAGTTAAAGATCTCTTTTTGAAAAAGTTGGGTTGGAGTATCATGAAAAAAACTGAATTTGTTTTTGAAAAATTTTGCTTTGAAAATGAAGCCTCAACATAAAAAAACAAAAGCTTTTAAAATCCAAATCACTTTGAAAAATCAACAAACAAAAATTTTTGTCATACATGCAATCGATTTGGTCATTTGCCTATTCAATGTTTCATCTTTGAAAAAAAATTGGTGATAAAATTTACAAAGTGATTGAAAAATACAATGCTCTTGGGCAACTAAAAAGGTTTAATGTTAAAGGATCCAAAATGATTTGGGTACCTAAGGTCACTTAAAAGTATTGTGCAATTTTGCCTAGCATCCAAGAAGAAGAATGACATGTGGTACTTGGATAGTGGATACTCTAGGCACATGATCGGAAAGTCCACATTCTTCATCAAGCTTGACAAATACGATGGAGGTTTTGTGACTTTCGATGATGATGAAAAGGAAAAGATAGTGACCATAGGTAAGGTGGGTAAGAGTTTCTCTACTTTCATTAATGATGTATTCTTAGTTGATGCATTGAAACATAATCTTCTAAGTGTTAGCCAATTATATGATTTAGCCTATTTGGTTATTTTCAAAAAGTTGGAATGATTAGTTGTTTGTGAAAATTTTGGAGAAACTTTGTTTGTAGCTAAAAGATGCAATAATGTATATGAACTCACCTTGAAAGAACTAAAAGAACAAAATGTAGCTTGTTTTACTTCCATTGAATTTAAAAAATGGTTATGGAATAAGAAATTGGGACATAATAGCATGTTTCAAATTTCTAAACTTATGAAAAAGAATTTGGTAAGAGATCTTTCAAAAATCAAATTTGACAAAGACATCACTTGTGATGCTTGTCAATTGAGTAAACAAACTAAAAGCTCTTTTAAACCCGGACGATGACATCTCTACCAAAGGACTATTAGAATTGCTACATATTGATCTTTTTGGTCCCACTAGGACTCAAAATTTAGGTGGTAAACACTATGATTTGGTGGTAGTTAATGATTATACAAGATTTGGATGGGTTATTTTCCTAGCTCATAAAGATGATGCCTTTTTAACTTTTTCAATTTTATACAAAAAGATTTAAAATGAAAAAGATTTAAAAATTATTTTCATAAGAAGTGACCATGGAAAAGAATTTGAAAACCAAGACTTTAAATCATTTTGTGATGAATTTGGAATTTCTCAAAATTTCTTATGTCGTAGAACACCTCAACAAAATAGATTTGTTGAAAGGAGAAATAGAAGCTTTAAAAAAAATGGCTAGGACAATACTTTGTGAAAATGAAGTTCCAAAATTTTTTTGGGCTGAAGCAATAATACTGCTTGTTATATTTGAAACCGAACAATCATTCAAAAAGTTTAAAAAAAAACATCATATGAACTTTGGAAAGGAATACCGCCCAACTTTAAATATTTTCATGTTTTTTTATGTAAATGCTTTGTTTTAAATACTAAAAACAATCTTGAAAAGTTTGATCCAAAATTTTATGAAGGTGTTTTTGTTGGTTATTCAACCACTAGCAAAACATACAGAGTTTAACTCAAGGAATATAGAATTATTGAAGAATCCATATATGTTACCTTTTGTGATTCTAATACAATTTCAAGTGTTATTGAGGAGAGTGATACAGGAATTGAAACTGAGTTAAGCTCTGAAAGGATCCAAGGTGAAGACAAATCAGAACCATCATTGAAAAATGTTTTGATTTTGCAAACCAAAATGCAAGAGATAATTCTATTTTGTCTCCTAATAAAACAGAAAATTCTGAAAATCTCAATAGTGCAGAATCTAATCATACCCAACCTGAGATCACTTCACCAAAACCTAGAGAATGAAAGTTCTTGAAGAATTATCCACATGAATTCATTATTAGAGATCCATCTCAAGGAGTTACCACAAGATTCTCAAGTAGAAGAAGGACTGAACTTAATAATCTTGCTCTTATCTCACAAGTGAAACCTCAAAACGTGAGGGAAGTACTCAATGATCCTTCATGGGTCAAGACAAGAGGAAGAATTAGTCCAATTTGAAAATAACGAAGTTTGGATTTTGGTACCTATTTCAAATGGTAAGAAAGTAACAGGTACTAAATGGATCTTTTGAAATAAATTGGGTGAGAATAGTAGTGTTGTTAGAAACAAAGCTAGATGAGTAGTTCAAGGGTATTACCAAGAGAAGGGCATTGACTTTAATGAGTCATTTGTTTCGGTTGCAAGAATGGAAGCAATAAGATTATTGCTTGCATATGCAACCCACAAAGGGTTTAAACTTTTTCAAATGAATGTTAAATGTGCATTTTTGAATGGATTTATTGATAGAGAAGTATACACAACATAACCCCCAGTTTTGAAAATAAAGACCTCCCAAACTATGTTTTTAAATTCTCTAAAGCACTTATGGTTTGAGACAAGTTCTAAGAGTTTGGTATGAAAGACTTATCTCCTTCTTATTGAAAAATAGTTTTCAAAGGGAAACTACGGATACAACTCTTTTCATTAAAGAATCTAATGAACATTTCATTCTTGTTCAAGTTTATGTGGATGATATTATGTTTGGATCGGCTAATGAAGTCTTATGTGTTGAGTTTAAAAAATTAATGACTAGTGAGTTTGATATGAGTATGATAGGAGAACTCACATTTTTTCTAGGACTCCAAATCAAACAAACTACTAATGGAATTTTTGTGCATCAAGGTAAATATGCCAAGGAGTCAGTAAAGAAATTTGGTTTAGAAAAGTCCAAATCAATGAGTACACATATGCATCCAAATTCTAAACTTGAAAAGGATGAAATGGAGAAAGATGTTGATGAAACAAAGTATAGAGGAATGATAGGATCTCTCATGTATCTAACTTTCTCTAGACCAGATATTATTCAAAGTGTTGGAGTTTGTTCTAGATTCTAATTTTATCCAAAAGAATCACATCTTTTTTTCTGTAAAAAGGATCATTAGATACATTAATGGCACTGCTAATTTTGGTCTTTGATATCCCAAATCTGATGAGTTTTGTGTAGTTGGTTATTGTGTTGAAGATTTTGTCAGAGACCGTATTGATAGAAGAAGCACTTTAGGAATTTGTTGCTTTCTTAGACATTCCTTGAATGTGTGGTCAAACAAGAAGCAAGTTACTGTTGCATTATCCACTGCTGAGGCTGAATCATAGCCACTTCTTCTTGTTGTTCACAATTTTTATGGCTGAAAACACAATTTACAGATTATAAATTGTAAGTCAATAGTATCCTTTAACTTTGTGATAATATGAGTGAAATTAACATTTTCAAAAACCTTGTTTTACACTAAAAAATCAGGCACATTGAAGTGAGATTTTACTCCATTAGAAAACATGTGCAAAAGGAAACAATTGACATACAATTTGTGAAATTTGAGGATCAATTGGCTGATATTTTTACAAAACCTCTATGTGAAGATAGATTTTGTAAATTAAAAACTGTATTAGAAATTGTTGATGCTGAGTTTTTGAACTAAATATGATTAAACTGTTTTCTGGTTGTTTTTGTCTCTCAGGTTGACATGAGATAAAACTAGACAAATGATAACTCTCTTTAGGTTTCTTGAATTTCAGACTAAGTGTTGATACTTCTAATTGATATGGGTCAAAACTAAATCCTTGGTAGTCCATTGCGTTTCCTTAAAACCACCATTGGGCCCAAGAAGAAAAAATTCTATTTTATGAAGTAGACCTCATTGCTTGCTTTGATCATTCACATCAAAAAGGTATTTGCTTTTAAGGATTTTTCTTCAAGTCAAATCACTTTCTGATTTTCAAAATCTTATAACTGTCTTGTTTTTTCAAACTGCTTGCATTTGTTTTAAAATTCAAATATTTTCAAAACCCCTTTCATTTATCTTTTCTATTTTCAAAAAGGGGGAGGCACTAAGTATTTAAAGCAGTTATTACTCGAAAATTTCTCACCTTCTCCACCACACCCACATTCTCTTCATCACATTCATTATTTCATTAACCATGTGAAAGAAAGTTGCCACGGAAGAGGAACATGGACTATTCGATCTCCATAAAACCATCCACAAAAGGGACAGGTCCACACCTACATTCACAGTTTTCCTCACATTCCTCTCCTATATCCGAACCTATGGCAAGGACCAAAACCACCTCTCGCAGACCTTCTTCGGTACCACAAGATGCAGAAACTTCTAGGGCAAATATGGTAAAAGAAAAAAAATCTATGACGGATGAAGAACCACCAATTACTCCTCTTCCTCGTTTATCCTATCGTCCGCAAGGACGTTCAGCTCCTTCCAGTCGCCCCTCCAAAAGTAACAGAAAATTTTTCCTTAACTCAGTGAAAGAACCTACTAATACTGATCCAGTAGGTTTTAAATCTCAATTCGGTAACCGCCTTCACTCTCATTATGATCCTCTCCACTTTTTTCAATTATGAATTTTGAGTTCCATAAAGATATTGTTTCCAAAAGACCTCAGTGCTCATCTTATGTTGCTGACCTAAAAGCATTAGCCAAAAAAGAAATTGATTTCATTGAAACTTTGTTTACTTAGATTGGAAAAAAATTCTTTAAAATTAGAAAGCCTATCTATCCTGATTTGGTCAGAGAATTTTATGCAAACATGTACTATAGTGAAGAATCTATTCACTCATATGTTAAAGGCTACCAAATTTGAACAAAGAAACTATTGGTGAAACCCTTGATTATTATGATGCTAATGTCAATATCTACATTTTCGGAAAATAGGATAATAATCTGAACATTTCACACAAATATGTATTGGCTAACATATGTGAAAATATATCCCTCATGGATGGTGTTACCTCCAATCATAGAGCCTTAGGTCCAACCAAAATCCAATTTCACTGCCTCATCACTCACATACTTATGCTCCAAAGTGGTTCATTTCAAAGAATCACTCTCTGTGATACCTTGGTCCTCTATGCAATACTCAACAAATCTGAAATCTCATTTGCTTACTTGATGATGCACCATATGTATGACTGTATCAAAAGTGATAACAGTATTTTTCTTTCATATGGCATATTTTTAACTTGCATCTTTGAGTATTTTGGTGTTGATCTGAGCAATGAAACACAAGAAAATAAAATTTCATATCTTAAGAGCGGTGCTGCAGTAAAATAATCTAAAGGAAAGGGCACAAAGGCAACAAAAGACATGGTTTTAGAAGAAGATGATGATGAAAGTATTCCTCCTCCATTTGCTATAGGGACATCATCCTCTCACAAGTACTTAATTAATGGCATTGTCAAGGACGTCTTACAAGAATTTGTGAATTTCACTATGCAAATGATCAACTCGAGCCAACAATCTAGAAAACTAGCAATTCAAAATGAGAACTCCTTTAGAAAATCTAAAAGATGAGTTGAAGAGCTACTCAAATACATAGATTCCTTGGAAGATGATTAAGCAATGTCCGAGCAAAAAGAAGATCTTCTTGAAACCGAGGGTGAGAGATCTGATGTCTAGCCCCCTGTTTGATGTTGCTGCTGTTTAAAAATTTGCTTTTCTGACTTTTGGTCTTTGGATTTTTTTGTTTGGATACTGTTTACTGTTAGATGACTGTAATAGTCGTAGGCACTTAACTTTGACACTAACACAATTACTTATTTTGCACTTATGCCTTGCATATTGAACCATCTTTTGTGCAGTTTTACCCTCCTTGATAACAAAAGAGGAGTAAGTGTTGTGTGAAAATGAATTGAAATTATCATGATACTTGAGGCAGGCTGCAGTTTCTGTTTTTAAAATTAGGGTTAAGTATAATTTTGGTCCCTAAGGTAGGGGCTGAAAATTTTTTCATCCCTGGCCTTTTTCTTGCTACAAAATAATCCCAAAAGTTTAACTTAGTTTTAAAATCGTATTTTTTATCAAAAATTTAAATTTTATTACCAAATTATCCCTAACTAAAAAAATTTAAAAAAAAAAAGAAAGAAAACAAAGGGGATGGGGAAAGGGGGAATCACGCAGAGGGTGGGGGGCAAGGAAGAAGAAGGGGGAAAGGGAACGGGGGAGGTCATGCCAACGAAACCACCGAAACCACCATCCACCACCGCTACAGATCCTCTCCTTCGTCGCACTAGTACAACTACAGTTCGCTGGCATCACCGCTGGCTTGGATTCGCGTCACTGCGAGTAGAGGAAGAGAGAAAGAGAAGCGGAGAGGAAGAGAAAAGAAGCACGGAGGAGCTGATGAAGACTGCGTCCACCCACGCCCTGCCGTTGTCCTCATCGCGAATCGCCATCGTCGGTCGCCATCGAGCCCTGTCCCGTCGCCGCCGCTGGAGTGAGGTCCCGTCGCCATCGAGCCTTGTTGTTGCTTCTGCTTTTCTGCTTCTGCTTTCTGCCTTCTGCTTCTACTTCTGCTTCTATGTTTGCTTTTGTTGTTGCTGTTGTTGATTCACCATTGTTGATTCACCCTTCACAATTATTGTGGTTGTTTTATTATTGGTGATACTGCTTCTGATTATAGTAATTGCATCTGAGTTTTGTTAATGAAAGAGGAAGAATTTAGTTCTGAGTTTTGTTATTATGAGTTTTGACGACGACGATGATGATTTTTTTTGTTTTTTAAATTCTGAGTTCTGCATCTGAGTTCTTGTTTTTCTTGGTTCTTGACGATGATGATGATTTTCTGGTGTTTCTTCTGATGATGATATTTCTGGGTTCTTCTTCTTCTCTGCTTCTGGGTTTTTGTTGTTGTTGTTGTTGTTGTTGTTGTTGTTCTGATTTCATTATCTTCTGGGTTCTTGCTTTTGTTGTTGTCCTTCTGCTGATTCCATTATCCATTTGTTGTTGTTGTTGTTGTTGTTGTTGTTGTTGTTGTTGTTGTTGTTTTTGTTGTTGTGCTGTTGGTTGTTTGTTTTATTGGTGTTGCTTCTGCTTCTGCTCCAACGTCTGGTTCAGCTTCAGCTTCTGGTTCTACATTAGTTGATTTTGGGGAAGAAGGGGAAGGGCATTTTCGTCCGAAGGATGATTTTAAAACTAAGTTAAATCTTTGGAACCATTTTGTAGCAAAAAAAAGGTCGGGGACGAAAAAAATTTTTAGCCCTTACTTTAGGGACCAAAATCGTACTTAACCCTTAAAATTACTATTTGCAGCTCTGATTATGTATACTGCTCTGATTATACATATTACTCTGATGGTGAATATTGATTATACTTATTGATCATGGCTCAGTTTGGTACCTGAGTTTTTGACTAAGTAGCTCTGATTAATGGTTGTTTTAAGGCTGTTTGATGATATTTTTTGAACAAATAAATAGCTTTGTAAGTATTGACTAGTGATCAAACAGGTTTCCTAAGATATAAAACTGTTTGGATAATTCTTGGATGTTTGAGATTATTTTTATGTAAAGTTTGTTCATCTCGGATGAAAAATGCAAACATTCAGGGGAAGCCTAGTGATTAAAAGAAAGGGAGAGTTTTCAAACCAAAAGAAAGATCAAAAGAAAATTCTTAAAACTCTTCTTATTTCTTTTTTAATTCATTTCATAATATTTGTCATTAAGGGAGAAATTATTGAGTTTGAAGAACTAACAATATATTATAGATGATGACTAAACATTATTATTGGATTAAAAAAATCAATTATGTATATGATTAGTTTATTTAGTGTGCAGGAAATTAATTTAATCAACACTGACCCAAAAAACAAGAAAATAAGTCCAAATTGCGTCTGACCTACTTACACACAAGATCAAGGAAATAGTTTTTAGTCACAACAACAATTTCCCTTCAAAAATAAAAGAATGCCTCATTCCTATCTGAAACAAAGAAATGTTTCAGGCCTCAAATTGAGGAAGTGAGTCCATATCCATAAACAAGTCCAAATTGGTGGTTCATTCACTTGGTTGCTAACTAAAGAGAATGAGTTCCCTTTGCATCTGAACCAATTCACTTCACCACCGAAATTAAACTCTCTCTTCTGTCTCTTCTCTCTTTCCTATCACCCACGTGAAAGCCCAGAAGAAAAGAAAGAAAGAGGGAAGCTCTGAGTTAGGACAAAATCAAAGAACAAAAGGGAGTTACCAAATTCAAGCAAGAAGAGAAAGTCAAAGAGGTTAAGGCTAAAGACAAGACCACATTCAAATGACAAATCACAAAAAGGAGTTTTCAAATTTGTGCTTCAATGAAGCTCGATGAAAAAATCTTCTCCTTGCATACACAGATTCAGAAAGTTGAAGACATTGAAGATGATGAAACTCTAATGTGAATCAACGCTCAAGAATCAAACTTGGAGCCAAAGCAAGAATGCATGGTTCAGATTCAAGAGCAATTTAAAAAAGGATGAAAGAGAAGATAGAAGATATGGATGCATGTATGATTCAGTCACTGCTAGGGGTGTAATCAGTTTGGTTTGGTTCGGTTTTGGATCGAAAACCAACCGAACCGACCTATTCGGTTCTATAGTGATGCCAACTGTTCGGTTTGCTGCTTTTTGGATAACCGAACCGAATCAAACCAAACCAACAGCGGTTTGGTTCGGTCGATTTTTTTGATTTTTTTAAACCTAATAATTAGAATTTAAATCACCATAAAATGAAGTTTAAAACCGTCAATAAACTAGAATAACAAGAGTATATCACATCTAAATTCAATACAATTTCAACTTGTCCCAATAATTAAACATAAAAACAAAGACAATTAAAAATGTCTAGCAAACAACAAAAACAAACACACTTTAAAACATACTAAAAATTGAAACAGCCACTTTAAACCAAATAAAAACCAAAAGAGCCACCATGCTTAATCTAAATCCACACCAGATTCATCATCATCTTCTCCGGTTGGTGCAATTTCTACAAAAACAAAACAAAGAAATCAATATAAATTATAAACATAAACATAATATAGATTATAAATTATAAACATAACAATAAACAATAAAATACAGTATTCAAACTTGTTCAAAAATATTGTTTCTAACATTTATGCAACAGCAACCAATTATGAAACATACTAAATAATAAAGTATTAAACCATAATAAAATTGAGGATCTTTGAAAAAAAAAGATAGCTATAAAATCTTAAAATGAAGAAGTCTTGACTCAAAGAGACAGTAAAAAAGTGAAAAACTAGTCAACTTTAGAGCATTTTGGGACTAAAACCCCAAAGTAGTCCCTGAGATTGGGCGAGTTACCCATACTTGTCCTTGACTTTCAAAATTCCCTAACAGCATCCCTGACATTCAGCTCCGGGACCCATAGTTGCCCTGCAACCCTTTTCGGCGCCAAGTTAGCAAACGGAGGGATGATCTGGCACCTCCAATGCCACGCTGGAGCCAGCAACGGCTAGCTGATGTGGCAAATCTGAATTTTGTACCCAATCTGGTCTCTGGTCCCATTAAAACCCTAAAAGCTAAGAATCGTTATTATAACTAGTATCTCTTCTTCTCTCCTTCAGGGACCATTTGGTAATAAGCTATTTCCCTTGGTTGTGGCACATTTGGTGGCTGTCTGGCAGGGGGTTGACGATCATAAATTTTCAATAGTGTTACCGGGAGGTTTTGAACATCCTGCTTGCAGACATCGCAGGTCCTGTTGCCCTTAATACTAAACCACTTTACTGCACAGTCTTGATGAGCAAGTGCAAGATCACCTTTACAACTGCATTCCATCTTAAGAGTATTCTCTCCTTCCCCGAGCTCTGCCAAACAAATCCTACAAACTGCTTCTTCCTCTGGAATATCTACTGTAGCATCCTCAATAACTAGAAAGGGGAGAGTTAGTCAGCAATTGACATGGAAGAGCTATAAAAGGCTATAATCTGAAATACCTAGGAATCCTAACTTAAAGACAATCTGAAATTGACAAAATTGATGATTGAAAATAGAAATGAATAAGTTAACTTCAATGTAAAGTTTATTTAATTTGCTAGCCTTTAATTTCGAGAGTTAGTCAGCAATTGACATGGAAGGGCTATAAAAGGCTATAGTCTCTAAGATTGTCTATGAGAGACGCACTAAAGATTATATCACCTAGAAGCCACCAAATTTCTTTCATCTATAATGTCTATTAAACGATGCAAAGCGTTACCAATATCATGTTATATATGGTTAAGTGCCAAATATTTAATAGTTCTTGAAAGTCAGAACTCATAACTGAATATTTCAGATTGTGATTCTTGATCAAGAAATGTAAAATGGGAACCTGCAAGAAATTATATGCTCTACATATATTTCAAGCAATTACCAATCTCCATGACTGAAGAATCACCAGTTGAAGTTCCATCAACAGTTGCAAGATGCCGCCTGGCTGAAATGATACGAATCAAGACCCTAGACTGAGTGCACCTCAATTTGCTGGCTTTGGCATCAACTGGAACCGAAAGTGATCGAGTTATATGCTGCTTGACAACCATTGTCTATATAAGAATGGAAATATTCATCAATGCAGCATAGTTTAAAATCATATACCAGTTTAACATACAAAATGTAAAAAATTTTAGCAAGCGCAGTTGCCTTGATTGAAGAAAAGAGGCATACATTTAAATCAGAAGCACATCCCAGATGTCTGCCATGTACACTTTCTTGACCCAAAGATACGATTGGAGTAACCGGTAATGAGTGGGCAACCTTTGACAATGGAGAGAATGAACCTTTACCATTAAGAGAGAGGGTCCTTGAAGTAGGTGGATGTGGAAGGACCATCCGTCTTTGCGAAAGAAGATAATGCGGCATCTAATGACCATGGGGGTATTTGCAGAGAGGGGAGTGCAGGCCGTCTGGAGTGAGGAATCAAGGAAGCCTTGTCACCTTTTTCATTTGCATTTGCAACACATGTCTACAGTAAGTAACACAATGCAATGCTACATCAAACAATTGCAAACTGACAAAAGCAGCGGCAGCTTATAGTTTTGAGTATTGAGTGATTACAGTTTTAGAGGAAACTGAAATTTAGCCAAGTTACATTCATATTATGGTAGCAGCAGCAAGCAATCAGGAAATAGAGAAATGGCAGATCAAAATGGAAGGCATATGATCTGTATGTGTTATTACCTGGAGCTGGAGGTGATGAAGAGGATGATCTGAGAAGGAATCAGCAGCAGCAGTTTGAAGCTCAGGCAATGAAGAGGATGATCTTAGCTTTTAGGGTTTTAATGGGACCAGGGACCAGATTTGGTACAAAATTCAGATTTGCCACATCAGCTAGCCGTTGCTGGCTCCAGTGTGGCATTGGAGGTGCCAGATCATCCCTCCGTTTGCTGACTTGGCGCCGGAAAGGGTTGCAGGGCAACTATGGGTCCCGGAGCTGAATGTCAGGGATGCTGTTAGGGAATTTTGAAAGTCAAGGACAAGTATGGGTAACTCGCCCAATCTCAAGGACCACTTTGGGGTTTTAGTCATGGTAAAGACCTACACACAATTGAAAAGATTAATCCAAAAGTAGTAACTCCTCACTTCGTAACTAATCTCATTGAGTCAGCTCAAACAAGCATTAGGTGAAACTAACAGAATAGACTTACTAGGTATTGTAATAAATATATTGCAAGCAACTAAAGGCAATCACTAATCACTTAATAATAATACTCTTGGCAGCCACCAGTCTTAAATTTATGTTGAAGTTAAATAAAATTCAAGTGCTTGTTGCTATCCTAAATGACATGAAAATAATCCATTACGACAGTATAAACGAAACTATTATAAGTCACCCACCAATGTTTCTTGATTACTATTTTTCTTGTCTTTTTTTCTTTCTTTTTTTTCCCTCTCCCAAACGATGACAAAGGAGAGGTCAAGTCCTGATAAGGAAGAGGAAATTCATGACGGTAAACAAGTCATAAATAGAGCCATATAAAGATCAAACTTAGCCACAATAGGAAAATTTCCTTTCAGGCTCACATGACAGAGCCATAGAGGCTCCCCCTAGCTAGTCATCATCAGTACCAAACAAGAACTCAAAATCATAATAATTCACCTAATAATAATATAACTAAAGCTTACTAGATGGAGAAAATAAATGAAGCAAAAATAGATATATATCTAGATGGTGATGAAGGAAAAAAAATTGTAAATATACTTTGTTCCCAACAAATTAATTCAGTAACAGCAACATATTTTATGAAACAAAATAAGCAAGTTGTGACTATACTTTCTTTCCAACAGCCCAGCAACAACAACATCTAATAACTTGCAACAAATTGTGAATACACAAAATTACTCACCTCTGACGAAGGCATCGTGAGTTACAGGAGAGGGATCAGACTAAGGTTGTTGCTCGACGACGAAGAGGAACTGTTCGGTGACAGAGACTGCTGCTCGGCGACGGAGACAAACGGCTCAGTTTAGGTTAAAGGGCAAATTTGTTAAAACAAGCATTACTGCACCCGTTCCTCGGTTCTGTTCTGTTTCTGCCGAGCCAACCAAAAACTGACTCGAACCGATCAGTTTAATTCCAAAAAACAAACCAAAAACGGTTTTGTGGTAAATTTTGGTTCGGTTCGATAACTTATACCCCTAGTCACTGCTTCTACTTTATCTCTCCTCTGTGACGCTACTACGACTTCTGATTTTTGGGAGAAGAAGTCAAAGAAGTGCTGAAGCAAGTTTCAAACTTTGGAAACTTCACTCCTCTATTAAAGGGGTAAACGACCAAGGATTGAAGTAAAGAGTGAGAGCACAATGTTTGGGTTCCTATAGCTTACAAAGCTATTGCACTCTTCTCCTTCATAATTCTCATTGAATATCTTATTTTCTCAATCTACTCTTTCTTTATTTTCAATGGAAAAAGGCAATACTGTGAGAATTATATGAAAAAGTCATTGAATGGAAAAAGGTAAGAGAGTTAGACTTAGATAAAAGCCAGTGTTTATTTCAAAAATCTTTTGTAAGTTTTTCGGTTGTGTCATGACTCATGATCCTGAGAAAATTTTCTTGCAAGTTGGGTGAACACTTTGTTGTTGAAAGATAGGGTGAGTTCTTAGTCAAATCTGGTTTGGGTTAGAAATTGAATTTGTCCCATATAGGATTGAGTAGAATCATAGGAAAATTGGAGTTTGTAATCTTGTTCAAAGATAGTGAAATTCTGTCATTATTGTGATGGAAACTGGATGTAGGCTACATTGCACTGAGTAGCTGAATCAGGATATATCTCTGTGTCACTTCTCTTTCTCTTCTTTGTTTTTGATTATGCATTTTAGGAGACAAACAAAATCATCTCCTAATTATTCTATCTAGCTAAACTTTCCATAATACACCTAACACGTAATTTTGTTTTGGCTCCTCTCTCGAGAAGAGATAAAATAAAATAATCTCTTATCTTTCATCCGAGGCAGCACTCCAAAATCCAAAAGATCCATTCAACTCCAAAATTAATTAAACGAAATAAAAAGAGGCCAAGATTCAACTTTTCTTTCTCTTAGCCACCGATATCTAGCATAAAGTAATTTTATACGTTTATCTAATTACATAATATCACATCAATAAAAATAACTATATTTTACATTAACTACATGAATGATCATAAAAAACACGACTATATAAAACGCTTTACATCATCAAAATCAAAATTAAACTCTTATTTATATTACGTAAAAAAGTTTTAGCGTGATGATGGCAAATTGGCAAAGGAGATAGGTCAATTATTAATATGCCAATGTCAACAAATTTCTCTTCTAAGATTAATTTTAAAACTATATATTTATATATCCTTTTAGCATGAACAAGGATGTTACACTATTTGTTGCCAACCTAATTTTTTTTATTTTTTACGTGGATATGGGTCATATAGTAATCAAGATATGCATGGTGTTTCACTTATGTTGCAAAAGAAAAAAAAAGTTCACTCCTAGAGTCATAGTCATACCCATGATGATGATTCATTTCCACTATAAACAATTGACATTAGTTGTTTGTGGCCATGGTTTAGTAGTTAGATTGAATAAAAATGATGAATATTAAATTATAATGTATCATCATCATGATAACTCCGATGCATAGACGACCCTAACTCGTTTTGGAAGATGTAAATAAAGAAAAATAAATCATAAAGGTTCAGAAAACAAAATAGCTTAGGTTCTCAACATTCAAGCTTATTATTCTAATGGAACCTTTGCGTGTTAGTTTGTTTGCCAAGTAGGATTCCACAACCGAATCCTCATCATCATATCCATTTGATTATTTGAATGTGTTAGAGTTGATGAGATTATCTAAAATTTCAAAACTGTGTCAATTAAACACATTAATATGATTTAAAAGTGGAAAATAAGAATATTAAAATTTTAAAACAGTAGATATTAATTTAAATAAAGTATAAGATATAGGAAAAGTTTAGGGCCAGCAATTTTTTTAAATTCTGGTCAGCATGTAATCAACAAAAAAAAATGAGCCATTGGATGAAATTTTACATCAATCTTATACCATTAAAATCATTATTAATGACTATTTAATGACTACAAATCTCAAAAGTTGCTGCCCCTATCACTCCTCTAAGATATAATAACATAAATGCATATTTTTCTTCCATTATTGAATCTATAACCCATTATAAAAGCATTTTTGAGAAGGGAAAAACAACCAAGAGTGACACCTCAAACCAAATAATTGGAAGCTAAAGACAAGATATGGCAATACCTTTGACATGTGGAATGTTCGAGATGAAAGGGATGAACGCTTGTACAGTTGTGCTTATCTATCTGATAGGTACGTGATTCTCTTTAATAAGCTAAGATAACACTTGATATATACATTTATATTTAGTTATATTATCATATACTAACATTATAATATTAGTCACCACCAAATGTATCATATTATTTTTAGCGGTGGCAAAACGGGTCGAACCCGCCGGGTCAAACCGTCAAAACCATCAAAAAAAGGTGGGTCGGGCCGAAATTTTGAACCCACCAAATTTTAAAAAACCGCCTAAACCGCACCGCCAAACTCGCAGGGCAGAGCGGGGCGGGACGGGCTGGCCCGGTGGACTGGCATCTTTTTTTTAAGGGCATTTTTGTAATTTTATATATCATATAAATAAAAATTTTTTACTTTTCCTTCCCACAATCAACACAGTCGGCCCTAATTTCCCATTCTCCCTTCCCAGCTTTCTTGACCTTGACTCCTTGAGAGAATGAGAGTTGAGAGTAAGACCCTGACCCTGAGTCGATGAGTCCTTGTCCCTGAGACCCTGACCATCGCCTCGCCCTCGAGGCTTCGACTTCCTTCAGCAGCTCATCGTCGTCAGTCTCCCGGTCACCAGTCGCTGCCTCACCGAATCGCACTTCCGGCGGCGCTGTTTGGTCTTGCCTCTACTCTAATCTCTGCTCATCTCTCCTCCTTTGCAGCTCATCGTCGTCGGCCTCTCAGTCGCCGGTCCCTGTCTCATCACGATTCGCGCCAGTCCTCATCGAATCGCACTCCCGGCGGCGCTGTTTGGTCTTCCCTCTACTTTATCCTCTTCTCATTCCTCCTTGGCTCCTTTGCCTCTCGGGCCTCGACGGTTGTGTCCAGTCTCCGACGGAATCCCGACGTGCTCCTCTCTCCTCCTCTGCTTCTTGGCGGCTGTGTTTCAGACTTTCAGGTAAGTGAAGATTTTTATCTTTTTTTTTTTTTAAATAAGGAACTGTGATTACAATTTACCTATTCTTTGTTTTTGTTAGGGCTTTATGACTATCATATAATCATATATTGCTTTTCAAATTTTTTGTGAATTTGTTTAACTGATATTTGTTTTACTGGACAGATTCTTTATGCTTTTGTGGACAGCTTCTTTTTCCTATTTTTAAAATGCTAACTAACCTCTAATTTATGAATGAAGTCAAACATCGAAACTAGTTTGGTGGCTTGGTAGCTTGATTGAATATGCTATTGACTGTTTATTGTTAATTTCTTATTTATGTTGATATGTTTTCTTTGATAGTTGCTTTACTGTTTTTTGCCTTTTTGGGATGCTTAGTGTATTTGTTTCAATGCAAAATTATTGAAATTCATTGATGGTTCAGGTCTGATGCTTTGCTTCTTTCATACTTGTTCTGATGTATTTGTGTTATTTAGGTTGAGTTGTTGATTTTGCTATGGATAACTCTTTCTCTATGGAAGTTGATGGTGGGAATGTAACACAAAATCCTGAAAATATGGAAACATCTGAAACGGCATAAGATATTAAAAAGAAAAAGACAAAGGCAACAACATCTGATGTGTGGAGATATTTCACAAAGCTTGGACCTGGTGATGATGGTATAGATCGTGCTCAATGTAATGGATGCAAACAGAAGTTTAAGGCTGGTGGTAAACCATATGGGACATCGTCACTTAAGCGTCATTTAGACAGGTGCATGAAAATAGACTTTGAGGATATTGGTCAAACTTTGATAGAAATGCAAAATAAAATGGGAGCTCTCAAGATAGATAATCATGTATTGCGTGAGATGTTTGCTGCCTTTGTGATTGATTGTGATGTTCCCTTTTCTATTGTTGATAATAAGAAATTTAAGAATTGGGTAAGATACATCAGTCCAACTCTAGGCTTGATTACTAGAAATACTCTTAAGGAGGATGTGATGAAAATTTACACAAGGGAAAAAGAAAAGCTTAAAAGTACTTTAGTAAGCATTCCTAATAGAATTTGTTTGACTTCTGATTTGTGGACATCCATCACTACAAAGGGTTATTTATGCTTAACTGCTCACTTTGTTGATTCAACTTAGAAATTGCAAAGTAAAATTTTGAGTTTTTGTCATATGCCTCCTCCTCACACGGAATTTGAATTGTCTTCCAAGATTTTTGAGCTTTTAAATGAGTGAGGAATTGAAAAGAAGATTATGACTCTTACACTAGATAATGCATCTGCTAATGATACATGCCAAGATCATTTCAAAAGTACATTAAATATGCATGATTGGTTGTTGTGTGATGGGGAGTTCTTTCATATTCATTGTTCTGCTTATATCTTGAATCTTATTGCACAAGATGGATTAAAAATTACTCATGATGCATTGGATAAGATTAGGAAAAGTGTGAAATATGTAAGGGGATCGGAAAGTAGAATTATAAGGTTTAAAGAATGTGTTTCTGCGATTCATGGTTTGAATTTTATAAGTGGGTTGCATCTAGATGTTACTACTCGATGGAATTCTACGTACATTATGCTCGAAAGTGCTATCAAGTATCGGAAGGCCTTTGAGTATTTGAAGGCAACGATCATGCTTATAAGTATTGTCCTTCAGTTGGTGAATGGGGGAGAGCTGAAAGGATATGTGAATTTTTATACCCTTTTTATGAAACTACTAATTTGATTTCTGGCACATCTTACCCTACTTCGAATTTGTATTTTCTACAAGTCTATCATATTCAATGTGTTTTGATGGAAAGTTTGAGAAGTGAAGATGAGCTTCTAAGGAGCATGGGAGAAAAGATGATGAACAAATTTAAGAAGTATTGGGAAAAGTATAGTGTCATTCTTGCATTTGGTGCTATTCTTGATCCTAGGATTAAGATTTCTACTTTAGAGCTTATGTATGAAGAGATTGATGCTGAGACTGCAAAAGAAAAGGTGGAACATGTGAAAAAGAAATTATACAAGCCTTTTGAAAAATATGACAAGAATTCTCCGCCAGCTGTTGAAGCACAAGGACCTAGTATTCAGTCTTCATCCATGACTCATACCCCTGAAAGTGCAAGCAAGAAGCGACTTGCGATTGTTGGCGTAAGTAATGTTTAACATATTTTAATTCTCTTATATTATTGATTGTCATTATTCTATCCTAACAAGATGTGATTATTTCTTTTTTGCTAGAAATTGATGAAACGTAACCATCAAGCTGAGGTCTCTAGTGGAAAGAATCCACTTGATACATACTTGGAGGAGCCACTTTTGTCAAAGGATTGCTTTAAAGATTTAGATGTTTTGGAATGGTGGAAATTATGAGAGTCGTTATCCGAAGTTATCAATCATGGCACGTGATTTATTGAGTATTCCAATTACTACGGTTGCATGGGAATCTGCCTTTAGTATTGGAGCTCATGTCATTAACAAATATAGAAGTAGAATGTTGTCAGAAAATGTTGAAGCTGTGATTTGTACTCGCAATTGGAATAAAGGCTTCGTTGATGGTAATTAGATTGTTAGTTACTAATTTAGTATTTATATCTTGTTCTAAATTTGGGTATTCTTCTAATTGTAGGTGAAGGTGAAGATGTGAATCCTCAAGGTGCTAGGCGAGGCGGTGTTTCAACTTCCGGATCAGATTCAAATTTTATTGATTTGGAAGTTGATAATGATTTATGTGGATTGATTTAAGGATTTTTTTCGGGTGTCTTGTTGATTTATGAATTATGTTGTGTGTTTTGTTTTAATTATAGTAGAATTTATGTGTGGACTGTGGATTATATGTTTGTTTTATTATTGTTATGCACTTATGTTTGAGACTTTGATACTTATTATTTGTTATGTTATTTTCAATGAAAAAGTTTATAATGATTAATTATAATTTTTTTTAGGATTAATAATTAATTTAAGATATTACTTTATATGTTAAAAAACTATTTCGATGAAATAATTTTATTATAAAGTAAAATAATCGTTAGTACTTAACAAGTTAGTACGTTAAATTGAATTTAATTATAAAAGAAAATATATAATTAAAAAAAAAAAAAGAGGCGGGTCGGCCCGCCAACCCGCCAATCCGCACTTTGGCGGGGCGGAATAGCAAGTTAGACCCATATTAGTTTAGTGGGGCGGGGCGGGGCAGGGCGGGGCGGGGCAGGGCGGGGCAGCCCGCTTTACCACCCCTAATTATTCTACTATCCCTAATCCCCACCAATATTTTGCAAACTACTAAATTATCCAAATCAGTGAGTGGTCTAAAAAATAAAAAACAAAATGTTAAAGACACTTATTGAAAACATAAAAGTAGAAATATTTTATAAAAAATGAAAATCATTTTCTCTATAACAAAATTCTACTTTGGTAAGAAAGGGAAACAAAAATGTCTACCACCATTCGATCAGGATGGTATATTGAAATTTAAGATACGTGGGAGACAATAAAAAAATCAATTAAAATAGTTTAAAATTATTTTATTTTGTATTTTTAATTATTATTTATTTTATTTTATATTTTTTAATTATTATTAAAATAATTAAATAATAAAAAAAAAAAACTAACATGTTGAACTAATATTTTGTTTTTATATTATTAGAAATTAGGGTAAAAAAATTTAGAATTTAGAATTCAGTATAAAAATATTTTTCTTGACCAAATATTCGTCAACAATAATAAATTTTGTTCCTCATGTAGTATTGTTCCTCAGTAAGATTATATATAATGAAGGTGTGTAATTATGAATGTTAATTAAATACGATAATTTTAGGTTATTTTTCCCAGCATTACCGATTGAAATTAGACCCTTTCGATATCTCTCATTAAATCATTTAACAGCACATTGTGAATCATTTTTGTTGGTAAAAAATTCATATCATAAACTAGACGAAACCAGATATATTTCAGTGCAGGTTGAGATTATGAACAAGTCACATACAGTTATATAAACAAATATGAGGGTGTTAATACTGTCTGAATGTAAGATTGAGGCGCCCTGGAGAGAGCATAATATCTTGAAGCAATTTCTTTGGTGCTGAGTTTGGTATGATTGATGAAACTCCATGGAAAATAAGCCTAGATACACCACCAAATATCACCACATCTCCTGAATCTAGAACTGCATTCTCCGCCTTATCCACATCCCTGTGATCACCATAAATAAATTCCGCCGAATCGCCAATGGAGAAGGACACAACAGGCAACCCCTTTTGGATACTCTCTGGCGTTTCGTCGCGATCCTGCGCAATTTGTTCCAATCCAATCATTTTTTAAAAAAGAAAGGAGTTTGTCAAATCATTCTTAGTTACCAAATAAGGTAAAAACTCAAGTGCAGTCAACTTTACTGAAGTTCGATAGCTGAAAACCGTTAAATAATTTGATTATATTTTTATCTTACAGCTCTCAGTTATCAATTTCACATAAAGTTGACTATACTTGAGTTTCTACCACCAAATAATGGCAAACAACAAAATTGAGCCGGATGAATAAAACAAAGTTGAGTACATAGATTTTCTCATGTATAAATCAACTTAGCAACTATGGTTCAAAATATAAGTATCAATTCCAAGTTGATCTAAATGTAGGATGGTGATAAGAGAATAATTTCAGTTACATCTAAAATTTTTTTGACCAAAGCCATAAAAATAGCAATCTTATTTAACCTACATTTAAGCAGAAAGTGTAAAGCAAATTATGCAATCTAAGTTTGTAGAATACAATGAAAAGTAGCTGACCTTATGAAGACCAAGCCTTCCATAGTTATTATAAAAGTTGACAATGCATATATCAGGAGACATTGAAGGGAGTATCCTCTCAGCATAGCTTACTCTGCATTCCTTTCTTATTAGATATTGTGCTTCTTGTATTGCTTTTACAACCAACTTTCTGAATCTCTCAGGAATACTGGGTGGATTACTACCATCAACTAGCCTCTTATTTCCGTACTTTCCGGTTTGAGGATCCCAGTCTAGACCAAGGCACATCATATGCAATCGAAGTTTAGCTCCATTCTCATAACTCGGCCGATAGAATCCTCCAGGACCAAGACCAAGCTCACGGCAGATTTTCACTATTTCCACCTACAATTATCAGAGCAATATGGCCTTAATTAACTACCATTTTTTCGATATAACGCAGACCAACTATGATGCGACATTCAGGATTAATGAGGCAAACTACAATGGATACTTTGAAAATATATTTAGTAGAGGAGTGCTAGGAGGCCAGCAATTTTTGTGTTTTGTAACCATCAATTGGCCACCAATAGTATTTTTAATGGTATGAGATTACATCTAACGGTGAGAGATCTTTCGTTTTTCTTTTGATGGTTAAGTGCTGGCCACAAAATACAAAAATTGCTGGCTCTTTAGACTTTTTCTATTTGGTATATTATATATTAACATAGTATCTAAGTTGGGTTGGTCGAGTGGTCAACTCACTCGTCTGCTTAAGTAACTGTTGGAGTTCGAATCTCGCCCTTGTGCATTCAGCCACCCCTACTCAAGTTACTATCATGAATTCTAAGTTTCTAACAGATACAATGAATAAATTAAAGGCTTAAGTCCAGTTAGACAAATTTCAACAATGCTTAAGAGAACAGAGTTCTTGAATCCTGGTTAATTTCAACAATTCATAGTGAAAGAAGTTAAGATCTCTATATCTAGTACCTGTTCATCATGTGTTAAGAACTTCTTCAATAGAACCATGCCAGGCCGCAGTATCATCCTCTCTTTTTCCCCTTCAATGCAGATTTCCTTGTTCTTTTCTTGCGGCGCATATCGTTTTCCATTGAAGAAGATATCAAATTGATTAACACGGAAGCTGGAAGCAGGTTTTGGTTTTGCAGTATCTGAATTGCGTTTAGTTGAAAAAGGAAGTGAAAAATTCTTGAGGTTAAGCGATACACGAATAGTTCCAACCATAATGAATTCTACTCTATTACCAGCTAATGGCGTGGTAACCTGAATTCAAATAACAGGAAATTAAGAACGAAGTAACGAGTTAATTAACATGCATGGAAATGAAAAGGATGATGAATAAGAAGAGAAAGTGAGAGGTTTTAATTACTCGGTGTTTGTTGGTGGCCATGCGGGTGCGGTTGTTGGTGTTAGGCGTCAACTAGAAACCATAAACATCGGAATGACGAAAAGAAGAAGAAGAAAAAGAAGAAGAAGAAGAAAACCAGGAACAAAAACCAAGACGAAGACGAAGAGGAAGAACAAGAGGTTCGCTTGTTTTTTGAAATAAAAAAATAAAAAAATAAAAATATCCCTTCATCAGTTCATCTAGTAAAAATAAATTTACGTATTGTTAATTTAAAATTATTAAATAATAATTTAATCCAACATATTAAATGAATAATTTAATCCAACATATTAAATAAATTTTTAATTAACAATTTCACGTAAAAACTAAATTATCATTTTGGGAATTTGTCAAGCTAACTTAAAGTACCAAGACTAATAATTAGCTCAACCGTTTAAATTAAATTTCCAAGTTAATTTTAATAAGAATCTAATTTTGATGCGGGATAGTACTTTTAAGTTTTAAATTGAAAATGAATTTTTAAAATTTTATAATCAAATATCTATTTTAATAAATTTTAATTATTAGATTAATTTTTAAATTTTTATTTTGCTGGAATTTTTTTTAACATTGTATCTAGGAAGCACCGATACGACACGCGATACGGATATGACACGACACGGATATGCCGACACCTTTTTTTATAAAAAATTGGATACGACACGTTTAGGATACATTGTGAATTAAAATTTAAATAATATATTAAATTAATAAAATATCATATTATAAATATAAGAGTAAATATAGTTGCATAAAAAAGTCTTAAAATTATGCAATTATTAAAAAAATAAAAAATTTTAAGCTAGTGAATAAATAAGCTATCAAAGACAAATGGTAAGTAGATTTAGGTTTTGATTTATTAATTATTTTATTTTTAAATTTAAATTTTGATTTGTTTTAATTTTAGAATATTTTAAAATTAAAAAGAAACAATTGGTTAATCGGGTCATAAAATCACAAAATCAATTGAAGATTTGTAGTCCAGCAGAAATATCTGTCTTGTAAACATCTTAATCGAATCGGACTCGTTTGGATTCGTGACAGCTCCACCAAAATTCTGCACCGCAAGAAGACACACCGTCGATACGCTCGTTTGAAGTATCCGTCGCGTGTCGGAATCGGATTCGCGTCCGACACGGATACGCCAGCACCATGAGAGAATCCGTGCTTCATAGCATTGTATTAATCGTTTTATATAAAAACACTGGTTTATTTAAAAATTCTTATATCTTTATTAAATAATAATAAAAAATTAATTTATATAACTTTTTATTAAAATTTAACATGAAAGTTAATTAGTCTAACAAATGTCAAGTTAACAAAAAAAATTAATTTTATGTTTTTGCATAAATAATCATAAAAGAAATATTATTAGATAGTTATGTAAAAGTTAAATTCTTTTAAAATAATTATTTTTAGTAAATAAAATATGTGATATTTTTAATCACACACACTTTAAAAATATGGTGTAATGGCCTAAAATATATGCAGGAAAACAAAAAAGGCAGAAGCAGTAATTGTTCCCTTACAATAAATAAATTATAAATATGTAAACGGTTAAATTGATTTTCAAAATTTTTTTATTTTGTCAAATAAGTCCACAAATATTTACTAAATCAAATTGCTTTTCAAAATTTTATTTATTGGTCAATGTTTACTAAATTAATGCTTTTCAAAATTCCTCTTCTTGATGCCATTCTTTTTTTATCTTCCTTTCATTAGGATTTTAATACTTTAGATATATTAAATCCCAATATATTTCTTATCATCTAGTATCAGTTATAGGTTGTAGATAAATTTTTATTTATCTGCACGTTTCAGGATTTTTGTTTAGTCTCTTTATTTTCAATTTCTGTAAATTTACTTTAGAGTTCCAAAAAAAAAATCTTATTTATTTTGGTTTTGCAATTATTCTATATCTTTAAGTCAGTGTCTGCCAAAAAAAAATAAAAAAAACCCAAAAAAAATCTAAAAAAAATTATGAAAAAAATTATGAGGAATTAGTTTGTGCCATCATCATACCACAATGAATTTTTTGAAAGATTTTGTAAGTTGCAACAAGGTTCACAATCAGTGATGGAGTACCACAAAGAGTTTCTATATTTGATGGACAAGGTTAATATTAAAAGAAGTCCAGAGGTTCTTATGAAATGATTTTTGTTTGGATTACGTGAAGAACTTGCAGATAAAGTCCAACGTTACCGTTACGCAACCATGGAGGATTTGGTCAAATTGGCCATTGACTGGGAGCAGGTGTAACAAATGATAGATCGCCATAACAAGAGGATTTCTTCTACACCTATCTTTCATTCTTCTTCAAAGCCAAAGATGAAAGAATTTGTTGAGTATGCTGTAGAGAGTGATGTGTCCTTGGAAGACTCAAAAGTGCAGAATTTTTTAACTGGGTTCTTGGGATGTGAGAAATTTAAAAATCTAGAGAGAAAACAAATAGAGAAAGAAAGTGAGTATTTGAGTGAAAAGGATCAATATTTAATTGAAAGTGATAGTTTTGAGAGAAACTATGAGAATAGTGAAAGAGAGGAGTCAATGAGTGACAAAGAAACTGAGAGCAATAAATACACTTGTGAGAGAGATCTAGAAAGTTCTAAATTAGACAAGAGTGCATTAGTGTCATTGAATTCCTTAGTTTCTCATACATCTAACCATGAAATTTCTAGTATTTTTGTATCAACTTTTCCAGACTTTGTAGATTCACTGATCAATTATGGAGGCATTAATATGATGAAAAGAAAGGAAGACAAATTGCACACTTTGGACAAGATGGTGAAAGTATGGTTGAAAAGATTGAACTTGCACACATGAAGGACATAGCCACAATTCAGTGGGTAGAGAAGAGTCATCAAACCAGAACAGGTATCTTAGAGGTCTAGTAGGAAAAACCTTTATCTATCTTTTATGTTTTCGCTGTGTCTCTTTATGCCAATAAATTCCTCTTCTTGATGCCATTCTTTTCTTGTCCCCTTTCCATTAGGATTTTAATACTTTGAATGTATGAAACCCCAATATATTTCTTATTAGTGTCACAAGCTTATGCCAATGGAAGCATTTGCATATACAGAAGTAATTGCCTTTGATACACAAGCTTATTCCATAGGTAAATTCCTAATAGTTATGCTTCTGATATGTGGCTTCATTATGTCACTTAGATTCTTTTACATCATGTACGTTGTGTGATTATATCCTGAAAAATTTATGTTTTAAATTTATGTAATGAGAAAAATGTTTAGCTTCTGGATTGGAGTCAAATTGGTAGTTTGCATGTTTAAAATTTCTGCATTTGCTTAGATCAGATGATGATGCTGATTCTATGAATGTGTTGGAGTTTAGTATTATATTTGACTATTGAGTTTGATTATCATGTTTACCGAGTTTGATTATATTTAGCATCATTGCTATATTTGACTACTGAGTTTGATTATACTCAGGTTAGTGCTTGACTACTAATTTTTCTTATTCATTCATAGAAAATTGAGAGCATTTTTATACCTGATTTGATTTTATTAAATTTTTTATTATCTATGTTTTTAGGTTGTTCCAAACATAGGATCACATTCTCCTCTGTGAAAGATTATGAAACTTTTTAGGTTATTCAAAATAGACAAATTACATACCAAATCTTGGTATGTTTTAGAGCTGGTTATCGAATATAAAAAATTGATCCACTAAAGAAGACAAATCCAACTTCCGAACAAAATTGTAAAGTTAGAATTATTGTAAAAAGGGATAAGAAGATGGAATATGTGTTAACCTTTGTGAATATCCAGCACAACCATGCTATTAGTCCTAGCATGGCAAAGACTATAAGAAATAACAGGGAACTAAGCTTGCATGCCAAACGGATAGTTGAGATCAATGATCAAGCCGGTGTTACAATAAGAAACACCTATCAAAGCTTAGCAACTGCTGCTGGTGGCTATGATAAATTAACTTTTACTCAAAAAGATCTTCGGAATCATGTAGGAAGAAGTGTCAGAGTGATAGAAAAAGAGGGGGATGCGCAATCATTAATGCAGTATTTTCATAGGATGCAAGAACAAAACCACAACTTCTTTTACGAAGTTAAATTGGATGAGCAACATCACATAAAGCATGCTTTTTGGGCTGATGCTAGAAGTCGTGCTGCTTATGAGTACTTTGGCGACGTTGTGAGCTTTGATACGACGTACCTAACAAATAGGTATGACACCACAATTATATATTTCAAGTTAATTATATGCACTTTGGTTTTTGCATGTGTTTAATGTATAGGGATAGGCTGAATAGAATGAATTTGCTACTACTGTGCATGATATACTAAGTTTGATTATGTGCTCTTATTTTTACATATGTTTGATGTATAGATAGGTACAATAGAATGATTTTGCTGCTATTGTGCATGTTATACTAAGTTTGATTATGTACTCTTGTTTTTGCATATGTTTGATGTATAGGAATAGATACAATAGAATGAATTTGATTATAGGTAGAATAGAATGAAACTGAGTTTGATTATATACTCCTGTTTTTTATTATAGGTATGATATGCCTTTTGGCACATTTGTTGGGGTTAACCACTATGGCCAATCATTGCTACTTGGTTGCGCTCTTCATTTGTTAGGGTTTAGGGTTTATATTTTTAATAAAAACTATTATAATCAAACTTAGTAGTAAAATAGAATTTTGAACCTGAATATAATCAAACTCGTTAAACATGTATAATCAAACTCAGCAGTCAAGCACAGAACCTGAGTATAATCAAACCCAATAAACATTTATAATCAAACTCAATAGTCAAATATAACACCGAATTTGACTATAATCAAACTCAATAAACCTTTATAATTAAACTCAGTAGTCATTTATAATCAAACTTAGCAGTCAAGCATTGAACCTTAGTATAATCAAACTCAGTAGATATATTCAATCAAACTCATTAGTCAAATATAGCACTAAACTTGAGTATAATCAAACTCAGTAAACATAATAATCAAACTCAAAAGTATTTATAGTTTATGATTTAGGATTTTTGGGTTTATGGATTTAGGGTTTAGGAGTTTAGGGTTTAGGATTTAGGCATTTAGGATTTAGGGTTTAGGGATTTAGGGGTTATGGAAGTATAATATCTGAATTTAATTAATTAAAGTTATATTATAATCAAACATACTTTAGATAATAGTCAAAGAAAAAATTAGTTTAAATGAAAAATATCTAAAGTACATATATGCACCCATTCAAACTTGACACCAACCTTTTTTATACTTGTTAGCTCCATCAATGAGGCCATCAACAATGCATCTAATCCAACAGAACTTCATTGGATTATCAACATCAATTACAAATGAAAAAATTTTATCCCGAGTCATTGTTGTATTTATTGGTAACAAAAATGTTATCAATGCATACAACAAAAAAGCTCTCCTAAATGTGGGAACCCCTCTTGAATTTTCTAACATGATTTGTTTCAAAGCATTTGGACTTTTATTCTTGAACTCTAAAAGCATGGGCTCATGTTCTTTAGTTACCTCCTTGAATGCTTTGAATGCTTCACCTGTTTTAAAGAAAATAATGAGAGAAACATGATTATAATCAAACTCGGTAAATATGTATAATCAAACTCATTGTATAATCTAACTCAGCACACATGTAAAATCAAACTTAAAGTAAAATCAAACTTAGTAAACATGTATAATCAAATTCAGTAAACATGTATAATCAAACTCAGAGTATAATCAAACTCAGTAGTCAACATGATAATCAAACTCAGCATAGCACGATATTTTTAACATCAATAGCTTCAATATGTAACAATTTCATCAAACAAGTCATCAGTAATGCAAGATTTAGATTCAATATATAGTTATACTCCTATACGAATCAAGTGATATTAAAACATGTTATACAACATGTTTGATTTTATACACTCAATTCTAATTAATAAAACCAAAAGATTTTAAAGAAATTTTAATTATTACCGTATGCAGGCATTCCGAAGACAGCTGCAACAGATTCCCAAGTAACATCTACTTTTCCTATTGGAGTGTGAAGATGATATTTGGAGGGATCATAGGTGTTTGCAAGGGCCAAAATCAAATCATAGTTTAAATTCTCCTTGGGAATACCCAAGAGGGATCCAAAACCTATTGCCTAGACCTCATTGCGTTGCGCATCATTCAAATAATCAGAAGAAAGTGTTGCTAACAAGTTTGGTGCGCATCTCGTGTCAACATAGCACTACATTAATGAAAATACTAATCATATTCAAATCAAATCATAGATATAAAATAGTAGCGTGCTCAGTTTCAATTCAAATTACCAACTTGCAATTAGTTAAAATGAATCCAATTAGTTATGCGTATCTTTTATACAATTATTTAAACAACATTAAAAAATCGTTGCTTGAAAATAAATCATTGTAATAGTTAAATAACCATCTTTTAAAATAATAAAAAGAATAAAGTATCGTTTTTGTCCCCAACGTTTGGGGTAAGTCCTATTTGTATTCCTAACGTTTAAATCGTCCTATTTGTATCCTTAACATTTATAAAAGTGATTCAATGTTATCCTACTATCAATTATACTAACAAATCAGATTATATTTTTCAATTATTCTCACTTGGATGTATTCATTTTCAATTAGGTCTCACTTGGATGTGTTCGATTTTAATATTATACCCACTATTTGTGTTTAGATTCAATTATGTCCCTAGAAAAGTAAATTATGTAAATGTTGTAGGAATTAGTTTCAACATTTGATGAGCTATTTTTCGGAGTAGATCATCGATTCTATCCCAAATATTTGTATTTTAACTTCAAGAAGGGATTTTTAAAACTCAAACTAAAGCGTTCATGATGTGTAATTGACGGCAGGATAACATTGAATCTCTTTTACAAACGTTAGGGATACAAATAGGACGATTTAAACGTTAGGGACACAAATAGGATTTACCCCAAACGTTGGGGACAAAAACGATACTTTACTCTAATAAAAAAACGATTTTATTTTGTTGCTGTAAATAGTTAAAAATTAAATTTCAACAGGAATACAGTAAAAAATCATTATCAATCTAAAACTATTTAAAAAAACGGTTTTAAGACGATGGAGTTACTAAAACTCATATTTGTTGTAATGAGCATTTCGCCTATCAGGATACACCGACCACGATTTTCTTCAACTTTTTCACCATATAGATTTTAACATTATTTTCCAGCCAAGTCCGATCATCAAATCCAAAAGATTCAAGTTCCTCCCACAAATTATGAAGTTCCTTAATAGCATCATCATTCATGTCCTTTACATCTTTATGACTCTTTAGAAAATGAAAAACTCTTCCCAAAGCCATGAATGACTTTTCAGTAAATTTTTCAGTACGATTTCTTCTTTTCACTCCTTCAATAAGTTTAGGATGCTTAGAACACGCTTCCTCCAATAGTTAAACAAAATATTTTCTTACTTTACATAAACTCTTGAAATCCACTAATTTGATGTTATTTCTTGTAATCAAAGGCATTATGCAATTGTTATTAGGATGATGTTGATAGTCATCATTCTCAACACAAACTTCAACCACGATAGCACAAGAATCGGTCACAAGAAACCCTTTGTTAGATCATGAAACTCAGTTGAAGTTATAAACGATGAGTAACCTGAACCACCTGAACCACTAAGTTTTCATATTATCTCCATATAAATGAAGTAAAAATTAAAAAAATTCGAATAATTTTGGATTGAATAGGATTATCTTCGAATATTTTTAAAATGGTAATATTAAATATATTAAAGTAAATGCAAAATAACCATAACATTTAAATAAATTCAAACATATTAATGAAGTTCAAAGAAATTAAGCCAAACACACTAATTACACTTAATTTTTTTGTTTTTGTGCTGAAAAAAATAAAGAAAAAGAGAAACAAAGAGCCTAAGTTAAATCATATTATAATATGTGCAACCAAGCCTCAGGAGGTTGAAGTAAGTAAATTCCTCTAATCACAATTACTTTGAACCCCAAATTTAACTTAAGAGAAAGTCTGTCGTAATTTTTAGGTCAAACACCTTGTCAATAAGAGATGCTCTTAATGCTTTGACGGAATATTCTAATAAGTCACTAGAGGAAAAACTTCAGCCGAGTCTTCCCTGTTTCACACACAATGAAATTAGTTCCATATTATAAGCTCATCACTAAACTAAATCATATTACCCAAAGTTCACACAGGAGCGCACTTATTCCCGAGACCATTCAAGCACTTCCAACCACCCATGTTCTTTTATGAGCCAACTCTACTGGAATTGAAAAAGACGCTACCATCACAATTTAATCACATTTAAATTAAGCCAGTCGATTGAAAAATATTATAGTAGGAATAAGCAATAAGAGGATATTTATATATACTAAATGGCAAAGCCTTAATTCCACTTTCAAAAATTCTCCTTTTTCTCCTTCAATATCCACATTTTTCCCATTTTTTTCGCCATATATTTTTTAACATCATTTTCCATCCAAATCAGATCATCAAATCCAAAAGATTTAAGCTGCTCCCACAAATCCTGAAACTCTTCATCATAAGTATCATCATTCATGTCTTTTACATCTTTATAACTCTTTAAAAAATGTAGAACTCTTCCCAAAGCCATAAATAATCTTTCAGTAAAATTTTCACTCCAATTTCTCCTTTTCACTCCTCTAACATCTTCAGGATGTTTAGAACACGCTTCCTCGAATAGTTGAACAAAATCTTTTCGTACTTTGCATAAACCCTTGAAATCCACTAAGTTGTTGTTGTTGTTATATTTTGTAACCAAAGACATTATGTGATTATCATTAGGATGTCGATGACCATCATTCTCAATACAAACTTCAACCACGATAGTACAAGTATCCTAATCAAATTCATAAAACTAATAGATTCTTAAGAAATAAGACATGTTTGATTTGAGTTTCTATTTTTTTTACCTTTTGTTTGTATAATTTGTGTGATACAGTACACAAACTCTTAGATTTTTCATAAATATAATAACCTCTCTAAAAAAGGAGATTAATATTAGCTTCAATAGAAATAAGTGTCACGTTTCACAAAATTTCTGCAATTGTGTGAGTTAATTGATAATCTTCCTTCTTTGTGCAACTCAACCAAAACTAGTTAGGACTGTTTATGGTGCAAGAAATTATGTTATTGCACAAGGATTCACTTGTTCCTTACAATCTCTGCATAGATTAAGTGAAATTTCAACAAAATAAGTGAGTCTATGGTCCATATCCTAGTTCACCATCCAAATCTCTCTCTTCAAAACCTTCTTCAACTTTCACCAATTCATTTCTTGCCATTTCAAGATCAACTTCTACGGTAGCAACCATTGCCTTCAGCTTCTTCATTTGCATCTCCAGAGCAACCACATTCTCCTTCACATTTTTCACCTTAGTGGATCTTTCCATATAATCATTGGAACTTGTGTTTGCTGCTCCTTCTTGCTTTTTTTCTTTCTTTGATTTCGTGGAGTCTTCTTGTCTCAATTCCTCTGTTGTTTTTTCTTCTTCCCTCAATTCTTTTTTACCCTTCTTAGGGCTGTCGACCACTTTTTTCTTTTCACTTTGCTCTTTTTCCGCTTTAGTAGCCTCTTTTACAACCCTTTTCTTTGGTCGAACTGGTCGTTTAAGCACAGGTTGTTCTTCTTTTGACTTAACCAGCCCCTATAACACATGCATAATTAGTGAAAATTCATTCATTATGGATAGAAAATGAAATTTTATTGAACGGATAATGTAAGTACCGATGAACTTTTTCTTTCTAATGCTATTTGGGCAGAAAGAAGTTCCTTTGTCCAATGGGGAAGCCAAGGCGATTGTGGTTCTTTCTCAAAATCAAAGGGTCCATATTTTTGCTTATGGAAGTATAATATCTGAATTCAATTAATTAAAGTTATATTATAATCAAACATGTTTTAGAGAACAGTTAAAGAAAAAATTAGTTTAAATGAAAAATACCTGAAGCACATATATGCACCCATTCAAACTTGACACCAATCCTTTTTTATACTTGTTAGCTCCATCAATAAGGCCATCAACAATGCATCTAATCCAACAGTACTTCATTGGATTATCAACATCAATTACAAATGGAAAAATTTTATCCCGAGTCATTGTTGTATTTATTGGTAACAAAAATGTTATCAATGCATACAACAAAAAAGCTCTCCTAAATGTGGGACCCCCTCTTGGATTTTCTAACATAATTTGTTTCAAAGCATTTGGACTTTTTTTCTTGAACTCTAAAAGCATGGACTTATGCTCTTTAGTTACCTCCTTGAATGGGTCACCTGTTTTAAAGAAAATAATGGGAGAAACATGATTATAATCAAACTCGGTAAGCATGTATAATCAAATTAATAGTATAATCAAACTTAGTACACATGTATAATCAAACTCAAAGTAAAATTGAACTTAATAAACACGTATAATCAAATTCAGTAAACATGTATAATCAAACTCAGGGTATAATCAAACTCAATAGTCAACATGATAATCAAACTCAGCATAGCACGATATTATTAACATCAATAGCTTCAATATGTAAAAATTTCATCAAGCAAGTCATCAGTAATGCAAGATTTAGATTCAATATATAGTTATACTTCTATACGAATCAAGTGATATTAAAACATGTTATACAGCATGTTTGATTTTATACACTCAATCTTAATTAATAAAACTAAAAGATCTTAAAGAAATTTTAATTATTACCGTATGCAGGCATTCCGAAGACAGCTGCAACAGATTCCCAAGTAACATCTACTTTTCCTATTGGAGTGTGAAGATGATATTTGGAGGGATCATATGCATTTGCAAGGGCCAAAATCAAATCATGGTTTAAATTCCCCTTAGGAATACCCAAGAGGGATCCAAAACCCATTGCTCGGACCTCATTGCGTTGCGCATCATTCAAATAATCAGAAGAAAGTGTCGCTAACAAGTTTGGTGCGCATCTCGTGTCAACATAGCACTACATTAATGAAAATACTAATCATATTCAAATCAAATCATAGATATAAAGTAGTAGCGTGCTCAGTTTCAATTCAAATTACCAACTTGCAATTAGTTAAAATAATAAATATTTCAGTAAGGCAATAATGTAACATCCATATGAATAACATTGTAATCAAACTATGTAGTTGCTATATAAAATGAGAATAGTAGAATACTGAATCTCCTTTTTTTCCTTAGTAATTACCATTACTGCATTGACAGGGGAAAAAAGGATCAGATCAGAGTTCCTATTAGTGACTATATATAACAAGAAGGAATGCTGTTTCTTGAATTGTGACAACCTAATTGATGATGAACTGGTTTCCAACTAAAAGAACCTGCAGATTCTTCGTGGACTCAACACTGCATTCAGTGGTTATTATTTCTAAAATTCAGAAATAATAATCAAACACTAAAATACAGCATGTGTTAGCTAAAGTGGCATTTGTTTCGTTGTGTAAACTAATATTTAGTAATGCACTCTGCATAATAAAATCAAAGCATGTAAAGACCTTATCAGATGGAAAAAATATCTAGCATAGAAGATAAAAACAATAAAGACAAAATACCTTTCTCCACTCCATCTCCTTCGAAGTTTCTTTGGATACATTTTTTCTTTTTTTATCTTTGGTGTCCCTATTTTCTGGTTCTTTTTCTACTTGTTTTGGTGCAGTCTTCTTTCGCATATTTCAAAACTAGCAAATTAAACAACCAAAATTCAATCAAATTCAAAAAGTAAAAAAAAAAGTTAATACAAATAATCAAATATAGCACTGTGTTTGAGCATAATCAAACCCAGCAAACACATATAATCAAACTCAGCAATTAAATGTAGCATTGAATCTGAATATAATCAAACTCAAAATATAATCAAACTTAGTAAACTTTTTGTTGTTTACTTTGAAGCCTTGTGTCTATGTTGCTGCTACACTCTCTGTTTTATTTCTTAATTAAATTAAACTATGGTGCTTCTTTACTTTTTCTTATTTAATTCATGAATATGTTAATTAGATTGATGATTAAAGAATAAATTTAATTTTTAATTTTAAAATTGAGACTAGATTGGATATATGTTTAAATTCAGGACAAAACTTATAATTAGATTGGGGAGTTCTCCAGTTATCCTTTTTGGTATGGATATATGAACACTCATAGGTAGATAATGAACTAGCTCATGACTACAAGTGTGACATAGCGGTTGGTAAGGTCTTGCTCGAAGTAAAAAAACACACTATCCATTTTAATCAATTCATACTCTATAGTGGTAAATTGATGACTTTAGAGTGAGACCAATCCAAATTTTGTGCATATCCTGAAATCAAACAAGACCAGAAAAAAGTGTTCCTTTCGGATATTTCAGCAAATAGCTTCTGTGCGCATACTAATCAAACGGAGCATAATCAAACTCATTCAGTATAATAATTAAACATATTCCAACTCCTATCACAAAAATTCAATTATAATCAATTAATAGTCTACTAATAATCAGTTGTTAAAATTAGCTAACTGAGACTTCAATTCAAAATCCTAACTTAAATATTTTTAGTACATACTATGCACAATACAAATTCATTTATAGAAACTCAAAATGAAGAAGGAAAATGCAATTGAAGAAGCTCATAGAAACTCAAAAAAACAAGAAAAATGCCATGGAAGAAGCTGATAGAATAAAACAATAAAAATACAAGAAAAATGCAAAATCAAACAAGGAATAGAAATTTACCTTGTAGAATTAAACAAGGAAAATGCAGTCGATGAAATTCGCGCTTGAGACAGAGAGCACCACGCCCAAGACAGAGGGAGGAGAATCACAACTACGTCTGAAATAGAGCGAAGGAGAATCGTGACACTGGAGAGAAAAGGAAAGAGAGTCGTGCCGCCAGAGAGAATCACCGTTGAAAATGAGGATGGGGAAGAAGAATCACAGTCGGAGAGTGAGAGTGAAAGTGAGAGTAAGGGAAGTAGAGAAAAAGAACATTGTTTCAGCAAACGCGTGAGAGTAATATTCAGAGTGAGGTTTTTATTTTTAAGTTTTGAATTTTGTATTTTTTATTGTATATATATAAAAATACAATGACCGAATTGGTGGCTGAAAGTGATGTGCATATAGCACAACCAATATTAAAACTTTTTAATTAACAATTTAACATAAAAACTAAATTATCTTTTTGGGAATTTGTCAAGCTAACTTAAAGTACCAAGACTAATAATTAGCTCAACCGTTTAAATTAAACTTCAAATTTCCAAGTCAATTTTAAGAAGAATCTAATTTTGATGTTCGGGATAGTACTTTTAAGTTTTAAATTGAAAATGAATTTTTTTAATTTTTTAATCAAATATCTATTTTAATAAATTTTAATCATTAGATTAATTTTTAAATTTTTATTTTGCTGAAAAATTTTTTTACATTGTATTAATCGTTTTATATAAAAAGATTGGTTTATTTAAAAATTCTTATATCTTTATTAAATAATAAAAAATTAATTTATATAAATTTTTATTAAAATTTAACCTGAGAGTTAATTAGTCTAACAAATGTCATGTTAACAAAAAAAATTAATTTTATGGTTTTGTGTAAATAATCATAAAAAAGGAATATTATTAAATAGTTATGTAAAAGTTAAATTCTTTTAAAATAATTAGTTTTAGTAAATAAAATATGTGATATTTTTTAATCACTCACACTTTAAAAATATGGTGTAATGGCCTAAAATATATGCAGGAAAACAAAAAAGGCAGAAGAAGTAATTATTCCCTTACAATAAATAAATTATAAATATGTAAATGGTTAAATTGGTTTTCAAAATTGTTTTATTGGTCAAATAAGTCCACAAATATTTACTAAATCAAATTGCTTTTCAAGATTTTATTTATTGGTCAATGTTTACTGAATTAATGCTTTTATACACCAAACAATCTGTATATCTATTACATTTTCTATTGACATTTACAAAAAATTCACTTCAATTTCACATAAAAACTAAATTATCATTTTGGGAATTTGTCAAGCTAACTTAAAGTACCAAGACTAATAATTAGCTCAACCGTTTAAATTAAACTTCAAATTTCCAAGTCAATTTTAAGAAGAATCTAATTTATTTTGATGTTCTTTTAAGTTTTAAATTGAAAATGAATTTTTTAAATTTTTTAATCAAATATCTATTTTAATAAATTTTAATCATTAGATTAATTTTTAAATTTTATTTTGCTGAAAAAAATTTTTTACATTGTATTAATGGTTTTATATAAAAAGACTGATTTATTTAAAAATTCTTATATCTTTATTAAATAATAAAAAAATTAATTTATATAAATTTTTATTAAAATTTAAGATGAGAGTTAATTAGTCTAACAAATGTCATGTTAACAAAAAAAATTAATTTTATGTTTTTGTGTAAATAATCATAAAAAAGGAATATTATTAGATAGTTATGTAAAAGTTAAATTCTTTTAAAATAATTAGTTTTAGTAAATAAAATATGTGATATTTTTTAATCACTCACATTTTAAAAATAAGGTGTAATGGCCTAAAATATATGCAGGAAAACAAAAAAAGGCAGAAGAAGTAATTATTCCCTTACAATAAATAAATTATAAATATGTAAATGGTTAAATTGGTTTTCAAAATTGTTTTATTGGTTAAATAAGTCCATAAATATTTACTAAATCAAATTGCTTTTCAAAATTTTATTTATTGGTCAATGTTTACTGAAATTAATGCTTTTATACACCAGACAGTTAAATCCTAAAATGGTCTCTGAGATTGGCGTTATGCACTAAAATCGTCCCTGAGATTCCAATTGCACTAATTACGTCCCTGAGATTAAAAAAAATGCACCATATTAGTCCCTGACCCATTTTCCATTAACGACGTGATGACATGGCATGATGACGTGGACTGTAAGTGACACATGTCACTTCATGATTTGGCTACATGTAATGGTATGATGATGTGGTGACCAGTGACACGTGGTATGCTGACGTGGATGGTTGTGCCACATGTCACAATGTTATTTGGCCACGTGTCCATTTGTGCCACGTGTCGCAATAGTATTTGTCCACGTGTCATCCATTATATCATCGTTCTATATGTACTAAATTAGTCCCTCACTCTGCATTAAGTGACTCACTTTAGTCCCTGAAATTAAATGTCGTGCACCAAACTAGCCCCTTCACCAATTTTTTCTCATTTTTTTAAATTTAAAATTTTAATATATTGGATACACTAATTTCAATTCTATTTTTTCATATATCGTTTAAATACAAGTGCTTTCATAAAAATTTTTAAGATTATAGTTTTAATTATATAATTTTTTTAAATAATTTAATATTGGTAAATTTTGTAATATATAAGTATGTTATGATAAAAAAATAATTATATGATTGATTAGACACATTTTTCATAAAAAAATATGTATTTTTAACAAGAAACTAATAATTAAAATAAACATTTATTTCTTATGAAATATACGTTTTCGTTATGTGTAAATAAGCTAGATTGAAGTCACTTCAAGCACCCTCACTACCATCTTTGATCTCTGCAGTCTAGACGAAAGAGGTCGGAGATGGTAATGAGGGAAGCTTGAAATGCCTTCACGTCAACTCCAATACGGCGGTTATTAGGGGTATCCGCAAGAAAAAAAAATATTTTATAAAAGTACTGGAAAGAGGTCAGAGATGGTAGTGAAGGTGCTTGAAAAGCCTTCACGTCAACTCCAAGTCGGCGGTTAGAGTATTCGTAAGAGAAAAAATATTTTATAAAAATATTTTTATTTGAAGAACATGTGAAAAAATAGAATTGAAATTAATGCATTAAAAAATATTAAGAATTTTGAATTTATAAAAAAAAATAAAAAAAACTGGTGAAGGGACTAGTTTGGTGCACGACATTTAATTTCAAGGACTAAAATGAGTCACTTAATGCAAAGTGAGGGACTAATTTGGTGCATATAGAACGATGACATAATGGATGACACGTGGACGAATACTGTTGCGACGCGTGGCACAAACGGACACGTGGCCAAATAACATTGTGACATGTGGTACAACCATCCACGTCAGCATGCCACGTGTCACTGGTCACTACATCATCATACCATTACACGTGGCCAAATCATGAAGTGACACGTGTCACTTACAGTCCACGTCATCATGCCATGTCATCACGTCGTTAATGAAAAATAGATCAGGGACTAATATGGTGCATTTTTTTCAATCTCAGAGAAGTAATTGGTACAATTGGAATCTCAGAGACGATTTTAGTGCATAACGCTAATCTCAGAGACTATTTTGAAGTTTAACTCCCAGACAATCTGTATATCTATTACATTTTCTATTCACATTTACAAAAAATTCACTTTTTATATGATAATATAAAGTGCTTTAACTTGCGTTTTCATTTTTTATTTTTATTTTTAGTATTTTTTGTATTTTTGAATTTTATTAAAAAATAAAAATAAAAATAAAAATAAAATTTTATCATTTTATTGTTTTTATTTTTTTATAAAATTTAAAAAACAAAAAAATAAAATAAAAAATAAAAAATACACACCAAACATATTTTAAAGGTTAAATTACACAGTTAGTCTTTACATTTTTACTGAAATTGCAAATTGGTTTCTACAATTTAAAAGTTTGTAATTGGAACCCTAAACAAAATTAAATTTTGTAATTTAGTCCCTGCCGTTCAAACAACGTTTGATTTAACAGAATATTCCTCAGCATATTCGCTATTTTAAACATGTGAGTTGCACGTGTTTAACAGTAAGGACTAATTTGTAATTTTAGTAAAAATATAGGGACCAACACTATAATTTAACTATTTAAAAATGACCAAAAAATTCCTAACCCACTCCCACCCCCTCCTCCAGTCCTCTCACTATCATTTCTCCACTTTTCAAAACAGAGGAAAAAGAGGAAATAGCATCATGAATTGAAGGAACACGTTGCTTCTCAACACTCTCCTCTTCTTCTTCATCCTCAACTCCATTTCTCTCTTTCTCTACTTCCTCACATACTCTTCCAATTCTTCACGCTCCAATGCCAACCTTCACAATCAAGTTCCTCTCTTAAGATCGCAGCAGCAACAACAATCGCGCCATCACTCTTCAAAGCCATGGCCAATTCTCCCTTCTTACCTTCCTTGGACCGATGCCGAAGACTCTAAGGCCAACGCCATAACCTGCTCCTGTGAAGGCTACTTCGGAAACGGCTTCAGTGGAGACTCATTGGCGGTGAACACACGGCAAATAACGTTACTGCGGGGAGCGACGCCACCGTGGTAGGAAAACTCCTCAAAACTGAAGGCTTCTACGACGTTGTTGAAGTCAGAGGGGTTTTGGATCGGGAATCCCTTGAACACCACGACCTCTTTCCCAAATTAGAGAATCCAGGTACTCTCTATTATTCTTGATAGACTCCGTAAGTAACACTATCATTGTTGCAGGAGGAGCCACCACTGCTGGAAACCTAACTCCATCGTAAACTTCTGCTGTGGAACCTGGATCTTCATGAATGCCTCTGATACTACCATCCTCGATTGATCTCACTGTTAACTCTGAAATGGTTATTATTGAAGAGAAAATGATAAATTATATGATATATATTTTATCAAATAACAAATTTGAATAATAATACAAGAGAGAAAGATTTTGTTTGTGATGAGGTGAAGTCCTTGATTATTGCTAATTTAAATATAATTGGGTTGAATTGAATTGAGTTTAGACATGATTCATGATTCAACGATTCTGGAATTGTGGTTGTTGAAGCCGTATTGTTATTGTTAAAAAAGAACAGAAATTCTGAAGAGAGGTGAAGGAAAAAAAGTGGAAAAGAAGAAGAGGATATTATGGTAAATGTGGATTTTTTTTTTTACGGTAAACGTTATTGAGGAACTAATTAAAAAATTTAATTTTGTTTAGGGACTCAATTACAAACTTTTAAAATGGAAGGACCAATTTGTAATTCCAGTGAAAATATAGAGACTAGTTGTATAATTTAACCTATTTTAAAAGTTGAGTATTTTTTGTCAAGTATGACAATAAAACTATATAAGCTTGGTATCTTATTTTTTTTGGTCGGGTCGGTATGGGTAAGGTTGTTATATAGGCCATTGTTAGGCCCGGTCTTGAAAGATTTATGCCACATAGAAATGGGCCGAATAATTTGGAAGCTAGCCTAAAACCAAATGGAAAATAAAGGTACTACTATTTCATAAAGATAAAAACTCTGACAAAAAAAAGGAAAAAAAACTGAATAACAACTACAGCAGGTTCGATACCACAAAGAAAAACTACAGCAAGTTGCAACTGAGACTAAATACAGATAAAAGATTTGTAAGCCTTCATGACCAGAAAAAAAAAATCATAAGCCTTTGATCAACCTGCATTAGGATTCAAATTCCAGGAGTGGAATATATAAAATTCTTTTAGTGTGCGTAAGTGTGGTGAGTGTGGTGTAGACCAAAAAAAAAAAAAAAAAAAAAACTACAGCAGGTTTAATAAGTTATCGTAGAAACCAATGAAGATATCCTTGAATATGAAGACTTTGCAAGAGTTGAAATGATAGATCTCTGACCAAGATAAATAATAATAATAATAATAATAATATACTCTTTATTTATTTATATGTATATATATTTTTTGTATATTTTCTAGTTCTAATATTATTAAAAGTAATTGATGAAAAGTGAAAAAACAAAACATAAAAAAATAAAAAAATCCTTTTATATTATAAAAAAGATATATAAAAAAGTATAAAGAATAATTTAAATATCATTTTTTTATCAAACCTACTATAATTAGGAGTGGCAATGGGACGGGTGTTTGTCCTACCCGACCTCCATCAATTAATAATTCGCATAGAATCTGCCCTACTCGTATCAATGAGTAGTAATAAAAAGTTGAATTCTAATCCGTCCCACTTCTATCCATCCTTATAATTATTAAAATCCAACAAATAAAATTAAAATAAAAATTTAAATATAATACAATATTATTAATTATTTTACTAATTATTTTATTACCTAAATCAGATCCCGTCCCATCCCGCTCAAAATTCTGCTCTGCACCAAAACACGTAATTACTTGTCCTGAACGGATAAGAACGAAATGAATACCCACAAATTCGAATAGTGTTGCTACTCCTAACTATAATCCTTAATTATTAATAATTGTATGAGAATATTATCCCTTTCCATGTGGAGTAACATGACCTTTTTTATCTTAAAATTATCATCATCTTCTTCCTTGATAATACAGAAGTGAGATAGATGAAAGATTTAATTTAATCCATGTCAAGTGGTTACCATTTAATGTTTATCTAATTCTTGGATAATCAGACATAAATTCTCGAATATATATCTGTCTACTATAGTCAACGCCTAATTCTAATCTAGTCCAAGTTTACTTTTTGGTGAATATAAGGCTAACCATGAAATCATCTATATATATACGTCACCTCTAAAGATCAAACACAAGATATAATGCTTAAGCTAGCAATCCAAATGATGACTAATGCTTTCATTAAGCCTTATGATTTCAATAATGTTCACCTAATTAAACTATCTTGGTTATGCAAACATGGAATAAGTTCAAAACATTAAATTATAAGTGATTCAGATCGATCACTATAAGTTTAGTCAAATGTTGCTTTCGCATATACAACCAACCTCATTGATTGAATGGAGAATAAATTGATATTATATTTTAAAAACTAAAAGCAGTGACATGATGGTAAAAGTAAAATTTCTAATAGAATCATTATGAAAGACAAATTTCAGAAGAATAAAATGCCTGATTGATAAATTATGTCAGAATAATTAAATGTTATTTGAAGACAATTACATATTACTAAAACACTGTCATGCAAATTATATTTTAAATTTTATTACTTATACCGAACTTTACAATAGAAGATGTTCATGAATTAATTGAAGTAAAAACAGATTGGGCATGAATCAAATTAATTAATCCAGTTTCACCCAAACCAAGATATGTACTATTAACTTTTTGCCCTAACAAAAATTGTAGGAAATAATAATAGATAGGAACATAAATCTAGGCGACAAAAATTGATCATAGGTACCCAAATTGAGTTATTAACAAAATTTATTTGTACCCACGTAAGGGCAAACATATAATTCCAACAATTGTGAGTTGTGAAGAATTCCAATCTGAAATATATAAACATGTGGTAGGGTTGTAAAAAAATGTTAATGTAACATCATATGACAATTGAAAATGATATCCACCAAATTATGCAATTCACAACAAATTCCAAAAAAAACATGTAACTAATAATCCATTGTGTACTTCTTGCCAAACTTGGCATAATATAATCAGAGAATAATATTACTTTCTTATAAAAAAAAATTAAACTTTGTTTGAGTTATGCTATTAATAGATTTTAAAAAAAAAAAAACATACAAATAAATCTCATAGTTCATATACTATTTACTTCAGCACTTTTAAGATCTGACATGATCTTTTTTTAACACTCGAATTCTAAAACTTTTATGATTTTGATTTAAAAATTTCTCTTAAACTCTTATGTTTATTTAGATGTTAAAATAATTTTATTATATTGCCTTCATAAGAGTTTGTTATAGAGTAGTATTTAAAAAAAAAAAAACTAAGAAAAAGTCTATACATTTAATTATGTGCATCATATAATACAAGATACATTCTATTTATAAGTGTTAAATAATAAAAAATAACTACTTGATTTAATCAAATATAAATAATTATTTAAATATATAATAAACACAGATAATTAATTTTTAATTAATCAAGATTAACAAATTTTTGTTGTAAATTTATTTTTTAATTTTATTTTTTGGAGGATTCTTTTGTGTTTATTTTTTTAGAGGATTTAAAATTTATAGTTTAAAATTTTGAATTTAAAATTTAAAATATAATATAATTTTAAAATTGATAATATTAATGATAAAATTAATTATCCAATTGAACTCTTAAACGTTTCATTCTAATTATATTTAAATAATGCTAATCTAACAAGCATATAGCATGAGAGGGACCACAAAATGTAATGATATGTGAAGCCTCGGTTAAAGAGTCATCTCCAATTTTCATGGGGAAATGAACCCGATTTACATGATTCTTTGGTCAAGAACCGCATCATTCATTTTACAAAGCCATTACAATCAGCTTAGTCACCTTTTCTTGGATTTTATTAGGAAAACAAACAAAATCAAAGGCTTTTTATTTATTTATTCAATTTATTTTGAGAAGTTCACCAATAGTTTTATTTTACCCACTAAAGTCACACAAGTCCCTTCATTCTGGAAGCAATGTTGGAGTATAATAGCCTTCAAGGGTTGCTATCTTTTTTTACGTTCCTCAATGAGGCTCCTATTTTGTGGGGGATATATATTATCACACTCATTATATGCTGTAATGTGTGGTCCATATAACCATTAATAATAATGTTAAGTATAATATAAATAAAAGAAAAGTACGAGAAGATAATGTATGTTTTATACAATGTGTATAATGAAGTTAATTTGAAATTAAAATTAAATTATAGGCAATTAATTAATTTTGAATAGTTTTCAATTTGAAATTTAAATCAAATATTAGGATTACCGTCGGTTTTGGAAACAAATAAACTACCTCCCTCTCTCATCCCTCTCTCTCTCAATACGGTTTGTCAGCGTTTTATGCCTTTTTCATCGAGTCTCGCCGGTACACTAACGTCACGGTCATCAGCCACCATCAAAAATCGCGCCAACACTGTTCCGACTAGCGCCGTTGCCACACAGGCCACCACCAAGGGAGGACGCGTATATTGTGTGGGTCGAACTAATGACACCGCAGCAACCCGGACGTCCAGCGCCTCCGTCGCAGCCGGTGTATGCCTTCTTCTCGACACCGTCCTCACCTCCTCCGATGCGCCTTCGCTTTCTCCCATTCCTTCAAGTTTCTTCTCACCGATGATACCACTATGCTCTTCTTCTTCTTCGGATCCAAGCATGGTTAGTTTCTTCATGATTTGAGCCCTATGCTTCACAACAGTGCTGCTTTTGTCATGACTAGTCCTTCAAAATTATGTTTCACCACAATAATAGTTTCTTCTGTTTATTCATCTTCTTCTTTTATTTTAATGGTCAATTTAGGATGGTCATTTTAGTAGGTATGTGGATGGTTATTTTATTTTTATGTAGATGATTATTTTGATTGGATTGAGTTTAGTTATATATAATTAAAATATGTTAGATGTTCAATTCATTAGGTATGCGGATGATTATTTTTATCCTTAAGTGGATGGTTATTTTTATTAAGGGTGAGTGGCGTGTGGCAACCCAAGTAGCGACGGTGAAATGGAATGATTATTGATGAAGGTGGGTAGGCTACCGGTTGAAAAAGAAGAGAGTATTGGAGGATTTCAGATAGTTAGTTTTTTTTTTTAATAACTAATTGGATTTTTTGAAAATTTGAAATTTGAAATTGGAGAATTTAAAATTTGAAATTTGATGTGAAATAACTGTATAAGAGTTTTTAAATTTATTATTTCGTGGGTAACTTTTATTTTTAACTCATATTAGACTAAATAAACAACTCATTGTACACATTGTACAAATACCCTATTGATTCCCTAGCGGGACTCATAAATAAATTATACTAATCTTCTGCATAATATTATAGGAAATTATAGGAAAAGGTAGGAGCAAGACAGGTATTTCGCATGTCGCAAAATAGGTTAGAGTCTATATTTATGTTATGTGTATATTAGAATTAGCCATTAAAATTAGTTATCAGTATAAAATACATGTTATAATATACATATATATTAAAAATAAATTAAATCACATATATATTATACACAAATATATTACTATCTGATTTTAATAATTAATTTTAATTTTGATTTAAGAATAGTATTTTTTATTAAATAAGCTAAGGTGGGACAGAGTTGAACAATGCCAAAACATACTCCTTCGTATAAACATGCCAAAGAAGTATTTTTTTTTTAATTTTATTAAAAATAAAAAATGGTTTTGATGTGATACAATGTGTACAAATATATGATATTATATATATATTATTGTTTCTGTGGTGAAGCATAAGTTTGGTTGTTTCTATATGTAGAGTATTGGTGGCTAGATCCAACATGTGAGGAAAAGAGACAAATCCGATTTGTATGATATGGTGCTCATAGAATTTTGATGCCATCAAGATTTTGTTACTTGCAATGACCCCCTAAATAAGTGTTTGCAGGCACTTTGTTTCTGTTTGAAAGTAGAAAGAAAACATATAGCCCGTGAACCCTAATGTCACTCCCAACTCTCATATATCATGTCCTTTTTGGATTCTGGTGACTTATAAACACACAACACCAGCTATCATTGCCACATTTAGACCCCACATACACCTCCCCCCAACACCTAATTTCCAATAATTACAATTTATAAATATTAAAATATTATACACATATACCTATATGATTAGAAATTAATAATATCGGTATCATTTTTATATCCCTTTATAAAAATTAATTTCTATCAATCTAACTGTTGAATTATATGTGTTTATAATGAAAATTATTTGTACTAAATTTTATAAAAATTGAATATTAATAATATAAGGCATTAATCAAACAGCCACATAATCATGTTCATTTTAAACTATTATATAAAAGTATCTCAAATTATTTTATAGATTAAAATGAAACTTTGTGGCATATTCTATAATTAATCTGCTTCTAATCCAATGGTGGATTTTATGAAAAAAAAATATTCTAATAAAGTTTTACTTATATTTACACCTGCCATTTGATCCTCACTTACATATATATACTAATCCAGGCTTAGGATTGTCCATTATATGGCCGAGTTTCTTTTATGCAAATATCTTAAATTTGATCAATGAGGTAAAGAAAATAGTTTATAATAAAAAGGGGTATAAACCATTGTAGTTTTTTTTATCAAATTCATTTTGATCTCATATAGAAAATTGTGACGGTTTTTATTAAAAGCTCAGATAAAAACTTAGGACAATTTGAAACCAAACGCAATTTTTCTTTTTTAAAAAACCCATCTAATTAAAGAAAATAGTGTGCTTGATACCGGCGGTGGCTAGAAATTGATGTAAAACCATTTTCCAACACTTTAAAGTACAATTTTCTATCAAGCACCACTAACTCATTTAATGGCGGTACGAAACTGCCGCAATACTTTAAAACCGCCACCACCTGTCACATCAATTGTAGGGCATGGTATTAGAATTTGTTTGTAATTGTTAGTTTGGTCAACCATATAGGATATCAATTGCGTTAGGGATGGTAAATGGGGAAGTCTGTCCTGTTCTGCTAAAAGTCAGTTTTTTGGCGAACTGACCCGTTTCGCTCCGTCTAAGAAGACAATCCTAAAATCTTCTTCCGCCTCACCTAACGGTGGGTTAATGGACTGGCAGGCTTGACCCGCTAAATCTTTTTTTTTAATCATTAAATGTTAAATATTGTATATAATTTCACAATCATTTTGATAAATTTATAATTTCTAAAGATATAAAAAAATTATAATTTCTAAATTCACAAACATTAAATTCTTTATAATTATAAAAATGTAATAAATATAATTATAAACAAAATTTTTTGCAAAAACGTTCTTGGCCAGAAAAAGCACTAGACCCGTTGGAAAAGCCCGTCCCGTCCCATCAAAATCCACGGTTTAAGCAATGCGAATTAGGCGAACTTTTTAAGTATGGCGATCTCAGATTTTCAGTCTAACCCGCCTTTTTTAACGGGTTATGCGAATCACCGGATGAATTTATGCTCGTTTGCCACCCCTAGTATCAGTCATATATGTTTAACGTTTTTATGTTAAATATTTAATATAATTGGATGTACTAAAAATTTTACATCAATTAAAAATAAATATGTTATAAATTTAATTAGTAAGATATTCTTATTCGGTCAACATCAGTTAATTTTTTAAATTAATTTTTAATTTTAAATGTTAAATCTTAAATTTCAAATAGATACATAAATTCTAAATCTTAAATATTAAATTTTAAACTTCAAAGTTTAAACCCAACTTTGAATTCTAAACCTTTCAAAAAATAAGGATTTTAAAAAATTGATAGTCTTTTGAAGTGCTAAAATCTTCGCTCCTTAATTATATTAATTAACTTTGAGATTGTGTCAGGATAATTAAACGTCATCATATTGATGATAACAGGTAACAATGATAATAAGGTGTATTTATCTGACAAGTATCCATAAGGATTAGGATTAGGATTTTGAAACCCTAGCTAGTAATAATGACAATAATAATGTAATGATAATCAGATATTTCGTTTTGTAGGGCTGACTCTATCTTAGAAACCGGATTTTCAGGTGCTAGCTAGATACCTACAAGCATAATGGTCATTATGCATTATGCATATGCTTCAATCTTCATTCACTATAAGCATTCATGCAATTTTATAAGTAGCCTTGATTTTAGTTTGCAACTTCGAGTAATGTAGGGAAAAAGTAAAAGTTTCTTGGATGTTCTCAATCAAGGTTTTGATATATAAATACTTAACTTAAAAGTGATGATTATATGTTAAAGTGAAAATCATCACCAAATTGACTAAAGTGATTTAGTTTGTCATTATTGCACCGAGTGATGAGAGACATTCAATTTATCTGTAGAATATAATTAGGATCAATTAGTATTATTTAGTATATCTGAATATTTATTATAAGAGATTACGTCTTTATTATTATAATTCTCTTAATATTTATAAATATCTTTTTATATTATATCATTCCACACAACTTAAATAGACAATTAGAATAAACTCAATAATACATTTTTCAGATTACTCTCTCAATCTCTTGTTTCTAACATTATCAATAGATTTTTTTTTTCTTTTGGGTGAGGAAAAGGGGGTCGGGGACCCCAACATAGCAAACAGCAAAAATTAACATGAGCATCTGAGTTTAAAACACCTATAACTATTAAAATAGAGAGCTTGAAGGATCTCAGGAGGAGGATCGTTGAAGATATGCAGCTCTAGAGATAAATCTTGTCCTTTCTTTGCAAAAGAGTCAGCTACAATATTTGCCTCCTGGAGAGTATGAGCAAAATAAAAACCATCAACATTAAGTTTTAGGTTTATTATATTAGTTCGTTTCTATAGTTTTGTAAAATTTTTAAAAAGGTTTTTATATTTTTTTTTTCCTTTTAGTTCTTGTATATTTATTTATGTCTCCATTATAAAATTATATTTATCCCCATATAAAATTTAAAATTATCTTATAATTTAATCTCATACAATAATAATTTGTTTCATTAATCTTATCTCAAAGTACAATATATATTAAACTAATTTAATAAAAATAGAATATTATAATACTATTTAATTAAAAAATTTATTTAGTTAAAATTTATATTCTTGAATTCTTTTTTACTAAACATTAATATTTAATAGTGGATTGAAGAATTCTGCACTACATTTATATTTTGATAATTAATTCTCGAGTATAAACTAGATTAAAAATTGTTTAAAAGTAAGTTAAAATAATAAAGCATTTAGTACTTTTATTTATTTATTTATTTAAAATATAGTTATTTTTACTGAAATAATATTATGTAATTAAATATACATAAAAAATTATTTTATGTTAAAATTACATCAAAATTGAATTATTATTATTAAAAATCAATTTTGCTTTTTCTTTTATGAAACAATTGAATAATTATTAGGCAATTTGTAAAATATATAATGGAATATGAAGAGTTTGGTGCATAATTTTTTTTCTAAAATATTCTTCATCATATATAATTGATAAAAATACGTATTTCGCTATTTTAAAGATTCAAATAGAAAACCTCCTAGTTAAAATATTATTTGTTTACTATCTTAGTTAATCTCATTGTTAATATTATTATATATAATTAATTTATAATAAAAAAGTGAATTAAAATATCGTTAGTACCTATCTATATATATACCAATATTAATAATAAATATATGAAAGGTTAATTTTTGTATAAAAGGAATCTATTTATTGTAAAATTGTCAAATTATAAAGATAAAATAGTTTTATTTTTCTAATGATATTTATAAAAAATTGCATTAAAATCCAATATTTAAAACATTTTTTAAGAGTATATATTTAACGTTGTATATTTTTATCGTATTTTAAAATATTTTAAAAATATTTTTGTTGTCAATAAAAGTAGAGGTTATTTTTATTCACATTTTGATCATTTGTGTACGAAATTAGTGGTTTACCTTTTCTATATATTATATATTTGTCCTCATTATAATTTAAAATTTCTAAATACGTCATTAAATATAAATTCTATTATCTTAATTTATATGATTAATCTTTTATTTTATCATTTTATTATTTTTTTAAATAATTTTGATCCGAATTTATATGACCTAAAAGATTTAGAATTTGAATTCTTATTGAACTAAAACAAAGAAAGGATGTTAGAAACATGATCACAATTAATATTCATATACCTATAATTTAGACAAACAAACAAGATTTATATATTGATTTTGAGTTAATAGTGAAAATCGTCCCTAAAAGATACTCTGATTTTCATTTTGGTCTTCGAAAGATAAAATTAATCGAAATTGTCCCCGAAAGATACACGACTTGGTCACGTTAGTTCTTCCGTTAGTTGGATGATGACCTGTCACGTTAAATGCCATGTGGCATGATGACGTGGTGAGTTAATGCCACGTGTCACAAGATAATTGATTGACGTGTCAGATCAGTGACATTATTACACGTCAAAATCGTTCCTGAAAGATACCCCCAATCTCCACATTGTATCCTTTCTCTTATTACATTATTACATTTTGCTGGAATACATTTCACTAATCTGACATGTCAACCAATCATCTTGTGATACGTGGCATTAACCCACCACGTCATCATGCCATGTGGTACTTAACGTGACACGTTATCATCCCAACTGACGGAAGGACTAACGTGATCAAGTCATGTATCTTTTGGGGACAATTTCGATTAATTATGTCTTTCTAAGACCAAAATGAAGATCGAATTATCTTTCAGGGACGATTTTAACTATTAAATCATTGATTTTCTTCTAGACCAATATTGTTTGCAAATTGTTTGAATTGAACCCTAGACAAAGTTCTAAATGCCTTCACGTTGCCCTAAGTCATCCCTTTTGGGTGTCATTCAACAAAGAATCATATGATGTATGTGTTAAAATTTAAAAAAAGAATTTAATCTAAAAGACTAGTCTATTAGATGGAGAAGATTTATGTTAGATTTAAGTATCATCTTTGGCTTATTACGAGATATTTTTATTTTATGAACTAGTTTTTGAATTTGAATTAAATTTATTTAGTCTCAATTCTAATATAATAATAAAGTCTGTTTAATTTAATAATATTGGATTACTTATCTATAAATGCTTATATTTCATATGATTATTTCTGCGTGTAGTAAAGGTAGTGTAAAACAAATTTTATATCGTTTAAGAATAAATTTTTTAGATATTTTATAATTATGTAAGGCATTTCTGACTCTGTATTAATTTTTAGAATTGAGTTAGGTCTATTCAATCTTAAGTTTAATATACTAATTAGAATTTATAATTCATTTATTTTGCTTTCCAATCCTGTTATTAAAACATTTCTTTAATTATTTCTATATAGAATAAATTAAAAATTAAATCAATGTAGAAAAAAAAAGAGTAACTTACATATATAATAATAGAATGGAAGGCTGAAATAGAAAAACAGAAAAGACAAAGACAAAAACTTGTATTTGAGGAAATGGGACAGAAATAGTGCGTTGCCTTCAAATTACGTACAAAATTACAATGCGAACTTGATGTTTAGGGGAAGGAATAATAAAATAATATAACGAATGAATGAAAAAGGAAATAAAAGATAGGTCACGAGATTGAGTTCCAAATTTCGCACTGTTGATGTTAATATGTTAATGTTCGTTTTGTCTGATTACACGTGTATAAATGATCAATTATATCCCTTTTTGAAATTAAAAAAAAAAGAACAAATCGATCCTGATTTTTCCGCCTGCAAATATTTAAGTCCCTAGGAATTAAAAAAATACATTTAAGTTCCTGATGACTTCTTCAAAATTTGGACATATCGATCTTTAAGTCTAATTTGTTCAATTTTAAAAACTCTCTCACGTGCGCATTCGTATCAATCAGGTCAGTACAACAGGAGCCATGTTTGATTTTTTCGTTGAGTCTGACAGACCCAAGTGAACATGAGAGATTAATATGTCTAGGTTTTGAAAAGATCAGGGACTTAAATATATTTTCAAATCATCGAAGACTTGAATGTCTGTAGATCAAAAAATCAAGAACCTATTTGTCTTTTTCTCTATTGGTTACAGTTGTCACAATACAAAAATTTCAAAAATATAAATAAAAAAATATTATTTGGTAATTAATTTACCTAAAATTATATCCACTTGAATATGATTGAAAGGTCTAAATTATTTTTTAATACTTAAATGTATAAAAATTTAAAGTTTTTATTTAAAAATTAAGAATATAATTAAAAAATAAATTAATATTTCTAATTATTTTTCTAATATATGAATTATAACTCACGTTATTGTGAATACAAGATTCAAATAAATGTATTTAAAGAAAAAAAATACTTAATGGGGGTGTGGTTTTATTGCTAGAAAAATTATTTTTAATGGTTATTATTTTTTTTAGTTTTAGTGACAATAAAAATAGTTGTTAATATATTTATTAGTAATTAGATATTAATTGTCTTATATTTTATCGCTAAAAAGTTTTAGTAATAATTATATATTTTTTAATAAAAACTTTTTTAATATCTACAAAAAAGTATATAATTGTTATTATAACATATAATAATAACGATAAATATATAATAATTGTAAAAAAATCAAGTAAAATATATAATGATCAATTTATTATTATTACTATTTTTTTTTTTACTAAAAGTGTTTTTGGTTGTAATGTTTATACGTCGAGATGGATACAAGTATTTCTTTGATGGGTTCATGCATGGAAAGGAAGAGAACTCTATATATACCTCGCTGCATGTTAACAAAGCCAAATCTAATTCAAAGTCCCACTTAGACTCAATTATGATCACAAAGCAGTGCCCTCCATATCAAGAATGAAAGGAAACGCTTCATATTTTTACGTTTATCGCTTCTTATCTTATTATGAAATTATTTTTTTAAATAATTTAAGTTGTAAATTTTATATAAGTTTTTCATTTATTTTATAATAATCTTTTTTAAGAGGATAAAAATTGATACCATTTTTTTAGGGTTAAGTACGATTTTGGATTTTAAAGTAGAGGCTGAAAATTTTTTTCGTTCTCAACCTTTTTTTACTTACAAAATCGTCCTTAAAGTTTAACTTAATTTTAAAATCATCCTATTTACCAAATTACTTTTAATTAAAAAAATATAAAAACAAAAAAACGGTTAAATGAAAAAGGAGAAGAGAATCACGCTAAGGTTTTTCAGAGAAGAAGAAAGGGAAGGAAAGGTGGGGAAGAGAAGGGGAAGGGAATCCGCCGTCGCTGTTCCTTGCCACTGCTGCTGTTGTTCGTTGTTCGGTCCTCGCCGCTTCTCTTCCTCGCTCGATGTCGACGCCAGCAGCTCCGCGAGGGTGGACGTCGCACGTCGCTCACCGTTTTTGCTCCTCCTCCTCGTTCGGTTGCCGGTCATCGCTGCTCCTTGCCGGTCCTCGCTGCTCCTCGTCCTCCTTGCCGATGTGTTTTCTAGGGTTTCAATTCTTCTATTTTTTCTGTTAATTATATTGAATTTTTTTTATTTGTGGATTTGTTAATGCTTCTGGTTGCTTCTGCTTCTGTCTTTTTATTGTTGTTATTCTTCTTATTTTATTATCCATTGTTGTTGTTGTTCTTCTGTTTTTGGTTGTTTTTTTTAATATTTATTATATTGTTTTATTGTTGTTGCATCTATTTCTGCTTCTGGTTCTGCATCTGTTTTTGTTTCTGATTTTACTTTTATTTTTGGTTGATTTTGAGAAAGAAGAGAAAGGATATTTTGGTTCAAAAGATGATTTTAAAACTAAATTAAACCTTAAGGATAATTTTGTAAAAAAAAAAATTGAAAATAAAAAAAATTTTCAACCCCTACTTTAAATACTAAAATCGTACTTAATCCCATTTTTTTTTATCATAACTCTAATACTGTATTATGAAATATTTATTATAAAATTTATATAATTTAGCGAAGATATGTAAAAATTTATATATCTCACATATATATTAACTTATGTTTATTAATTTCTTTTGGTTTGTTTTTTCATATATATTTTGCATCTTTTAATTAAGGATGTCAAATAGGTTGGCCTGATTTGTTTAAGCTCACATACTTAAATTGGTGGGCCATATATATATATATATATATATATGGGGTTTTGAAATGAAAATCCGACTCATTTAAAAAAAAATCTGCAGGCTAAACAGACTAACTCGATTTTTTTTAAATAGATAATTTTTAATTAAAGAAAATATAAAAAAAATTAAATTTTAAACTAAAATATTAATTTTGGGTCAAACTTTTTACCTTTCTGATAGACTACTATGTTAAAATTTGAGATATTTTGATTAAAATTTCAGATATTTAAATTGGATTGCTAAAAATGTTAAAAGTATTTAAAAAATAGAAAAAAAGAATAAAAAGATCTAAACAAGCAAAATGGGTCAACCCATTTATTTTGCGTGCCAGTCCGTTTATTTTAGGATTTTTTAAATAAATAAAATAAATGTTTTATTTATCGATATAAATTATGTAGATGTTTTTATCGATTTGTATTATATGTTTTATCTCATTTACCGTGTAAATGAGATAAGCATGTACATATTTTGTTTATACTATAAACGAGATAAAATACGTTTGTATATATATTACATTTGTATACGTGATCCATGGAAAAGAGCCACCTCTACATATTTCGTTTATAGTGTAAACAAGATAAGCATATCTTGTTTATACTGTAAACCAGATATATGCTAAATTAAAACGTTGTCACTGTAAACGAGTTATGATACGACTAATTTCAATCAGCTATAAAAGGATCTATAAACCATTTGTATTCTCCACAAATATCTCAATCCTTCTTCTCCTCCGTTTCTTTAATAAATTTAGTAGAAATGTCTAGTAATAGTATTTTTTTTGCTGTAACGATGTATCCCAACTATCACATGCAAAACAGTGACACTGGGATTATATTTCAGTGTGAGAATCTTATTCTGTTTCGCACTTAGAGAGCAGATTCTTTGTCTGAGATAAAGAGTCTGACATTGACACACCTCGGAGCTAATGAGAGAAAAGAGATTGAAAGAGTTGGGTACAACATGCTAGCACCGATAGAAAATGGTGTATTTCGATTTCGTCTATTCTGGCTTGATGATGATGAGCATATGCACCTCATGTTTGATGTCCAATGGGAGAATCATGGCTGAACAAGTGATGGAGCTTTCTGCGGATGGACGTGAACAATCAGGAGTCCAATGAAGAATATGTTGCCGATAACAACGAAAGTGGTTCCCTGGAGGATGATGACGAGGATGAGTTCGTACCAGAGACTCTGGTTGGTGGATCACTTCGATACCTTTTGCCTGCTTCGCAACCAATTCCTAAGTTATCAGATGTATCCAGCCACTATTATACATTGGATTTGGATGCGATGCATAAGGTAACTCCATTTTCCAATATGGGTGCAGATGATTACAATACGGAGGACAGTGTGGAGTTTAGAGTTGGTCATAGATTCAGAAGCAGAGAGGCAGTCATGCAAGGCGTGTAGAATTACAGCATTCGGAGAAGTGTTGAGTACTGAGTTGTGGAGTCAAATCCGTTAAAGTACCATGTGCGCTACAAGCAATTTACTAATGGTTGTCCTTGGATTCTCTGTGTCGCACTCCGACAGAATCTCGGGTATTGGTAAGCCTTACTTTGTGGTTGAATGCATTATCTTATTTTGGTTAGAATTTTGACCGATTATATATGAATTTGTTAGGGAAGTGTGTAAATTCGATGGATCGCACACATATTTTTCCCCCACCATATCTCGGGATTATCGACAATTGAACAACAACCTCATCTGTAGAATCATCATGCCCCTCTCATACAGTCCAGCTCATCAGTTACTATCCTTGTTCTACAGGGTACAGTGAGGCAGAGCTATCACTTCAAATCATCGCACAAAAAAACTTGGATGGCAAAGCAAAAGGCAATTGCGCAAATATATGGTGATTAAAAAGAGTCATACATCAAGGTGTTGCAGTTGCTGCAAGCATTGCAGAGTTGTTGTCCCAGCACAGCATGTGATCTCAGTGCGGTATCGTACTATGATGCTCATTTGGTGGTGCGCGACTGCTGCCAATTTGATAAGGTTTTCTCTGGGCATTTCCTCACTGTATTGAAGCTTTCAAGAATTGTAAGCCCTTTGTCTCCGTGGGTGGCACTGACCTGTATGAAAAATATGGGGGTGCGTTGCTAATTGCAGTGGCACAAGACGGTAACAGTAACATCCTTCTTGTGTCATTTGCAATTGTTGAGTCTGAGACTACGGAGTTGTGGTCGTTCTTCCTTACCAACTTGAGATGACTTGTGACACCACATGAAGGACTTTTGATTATATCTGATAGATCTCAGGCAATCAAGGCCGCACTTAGAGTCGATGAGAGCGGGTGGAAGCCTCCTAGAGCATTCCATGCGTATTGTGTCAGGCACATGGTTGCGAACATCATGTCTCATTTCAAATCTGTTGAGGATAAGCGATATCGCATGAATGCTTCTTCTGGTCCAAGTAAGGCTGGGTACGAGTGTTACATGGATGCTTTGAGGATGCTATCGCGTGAGATGGCAAACTGGGCCAGTAGATTCAACAAGAAAATATGGTTACAACATTGCGATAGCGGACACAGGTTTGGGCACATGACAACTAACCTCTCCGAGTGCATCAATATAGTTCTGAAGGGTATACAATATTTACCAATTTCAGCTATCGTTAGATGCACTTATGAGAGACTTTAGCAGTTGTTCGTCAGGAAGGGTGGGGAGGTACAAGCCTAAACGGCAGCCAGTAATCAGTTTTCACAGTGGCTATAGGTTGTTGTTGAGAAGAATATAGAGGGAATCCCTAAGATGTGAATTACACACTGCGATTGAAGGGCCTCAGTGTTTGTGGTGGATGAGTTAGAGCCTTTTGAGGGTTAGAGTCAAGGTTCATTCTGTGTTCGGTTGAATGTGGGTTCATGCGAATGTGATCTTTTCCAATCACTACATTTCTCCTATCATCATGCACTTGCTGCTTGTGCCGCTGCAAGTGTCAAATGGGGGATATATGTTCATCCAGTGTACTTGCAGGATGTCATGATCAAGGTGTATGAGGGTGAGTTCCCGCCAATCCCAGACGAGAAGCTACGGTCGGAGTGGTACGGGACACCTTTACGTCCTAAATCCACCGTGCGTAGAAAATTAACTGGCAGACTAGTTTTCGCGAGGTTTCGTAACGACATGGATGAGGTCGAGCGTCAGGATAAACGGTGTGATCTATGCAGGCAAACTGGACATACTCGGAGAGGCTGTCTCTATCAACCCACATAGTAAAATTAGTTGTAATATGCCTTTTACGGTTTATTTCATTTGTGCTATTTGTATCTTGTAGTCCTATGGTTTTGTTATCTTATTTGTGATAGTTACTTCATTTAATGTATATCGAATGCAATTTCTAATTTTAAAAGCCTAAGTTCTTAATAGTGTGCTTCCAATTTCGTAATTTAAGTCTCCATATATAAACTAAATAAAACAAAACGAACACAAAGTAAGCAAAGTTCAATACAAAAACTTAAAAAAAAAAAAACAACTTAGATTACTAAGTAAAATTTAGTGCACAAACTGAATAAAGTATACTACGCTAGTAAGTAATATATAGAATAACCTACAAATAATACGAAAAGCATGTAAAGGACATCATCGGTGCTGGTAATATGGGTAATGCAACCGATGCCTAGTGCTATAGGATAGAGCCTATGCCTACCGAGATGGTCTGCGACGTCCTGGATTCGGTGAAGCCTGTGCAGCTGGTGGAGCCTGTAGACCCGGTGGAGGTGGGGGTGGGGGTGGGGGTGGAGGGTGTGGGTAGGATAGATAATATGGATGTGTCTGGTAGTGAAGTGGTACAGTTGGATAGTATGGCGGTGCAACTAACGACTGTGGTGCATTCATCAATCACCCATAGTCGATCGAGGGGGTGTCGCATACTGAGATTCCGGTCGAATATCTGTGTCGTACGAGGTGTTGGTCCCCGGTGACAAGTAAGGAACCTACACCGAGGTAGATGTAAGGGCTGATGAGAAGTGTGGACCCTGTGGGACACTCTGCTCTTTGCTGGAGTAGAACTGCTCTGCAAGACGCTGCATTGTCTTCTGGTTAGTCGTACGAATATGAAATGCCTCGTTGAACTGGATCTCCTCTACCATGGATCTCTCGTGACTACTCAAAGATGTACCCAGATCTACCTAGCTAGTTGGAGCCATAAAAGGGTCATCCTAAACCTAAAGCATCTGTGAGACCGATGATGGTGGTGGGGGTGGGGGTGGGGGTGAGTCATTCGCGCCGGCTGGTATGTCACTGTGATCCTCCTGTGTAGCATAATCTGCCTCCTCCTCATACTCGACATTTAGCCACTCTCTGCGGTGTCTAACCCGCTCCCTCCGAAGACCCACAGCTCCTCCAGGGTCCCTCACACCTTTCTCCCTCCTAGCTGGCCTCCGAGTGTCTGTTCAAACCTTCTTGGCATGCCTATGACGATTAGGAACATCCCGAGAAAGGCGGAGCACATCCCTAGGCAGACTGGCAAAAGGTTGCATGTCATCTGAGAGGGTCGAAAGTCTAGGATCATCAAGGACGTCCTAGTCAGACAGATGTCTAACGCGGCAAGCATGTTGGTAGCATGCTCATTCCTCCTGCATAGGCCTGTAGTCTGTGAATGGCACAATAGAGATCTTGCGGTCGGGCCCTCCATCCATCATACCACTTTGCAAGACGAGTGGGCCACTACACGTCCTCTCCCCATCCTGTAGTGGTCAAAAACCTGTCGACAATTACCAGGTCTCCAGGCATTGGCTGCTCCCCTCGGAACTAGCTTTTCACCAGATCAACGTGGTGAAACTCAATAATATTAAAACAAACAAGGTGGACAATAGACATCCATGTCTCCTACTCTGCCTCATCTTTTAACCAGTCCGGACTCATGGCGTGCAGTGCGCAGTCGTCGTACAGCGTCCACAGAAACTACATAACGTTTATCGACAACTAAATAAAACAAATGCGCGTACCTCATGCAATTGCAACCGATCTAACTCCGTATACCATCGGAAGACTCTCTGTTCATGGTGGTCCCTACTCTATTGGAACATACCTATCAACCTGTTCACATATGCAATAATCAAATTGTCTCACTCTATGCGATAAAAAAAATTTAATTACATAAATAGAAAGGACAAAAATCGTAAATGAAAATAGTTTCCTCACTATTATGGGAAACTTCAGAATTTGTCTCTCAGGTAGACATTATTGAGAAAACCTATGGTATATCCACGAGACCAAGAGGAGAGTGTATCCAGCTATGCTGGTCGTATCTCAATGTGCTGCATGGCATAAGGAGTGGTACTTTCATACAAGTACTGCGGATCTCCAAGACAAATTGTGGCATCTAGCAAAGTTATCCAAAAGTGGCAACTGTCTAATATGAACCTAATTGTTTGACTTGTCTGTCATCAAATAACCACCGATCAGCAATAAGATGTAACACCTCATGTACTGGCGGAAGGTGGCTGCATCTGCATTCGCTGGCATGTGCTGAACTCAATCCCGAAGCTATGTCATCTTGATACTAAGTGACTCCTTCCTCTGGGCATCCTGCTACTGAGCATGAGAAGGCATGGCACCTAGGAGCTCTTCTACGTACTCTCATGTCGAGTGCTGGTACCAAGTCTGGAAGTCACACAAGTACCTACTCACTGGCTCTCTGTGTATGCGTAACTCTAGGTGGTATGCAACATCCTGTAGGGTGATGGTACGGTGACTCACCCCGTGGCAGGTGGAAAGTGTGGGTCACTGGATGCCATCGCTCTATGAATGCAGTAATCAGGGAATTGTCAAATACGTAGTCCCTGGGCTACACTGTGTCGCCAAACCTAGCCTCCCTTAGGTAAGAGACAATGGTGTCCGATTGTGCAAGAGTGTAGGTCATCCGCCTATGTAGTAGTAGGCGAGGCCTCTATTAAAAAAAGAAACCTTTTAATAACAAATCTATTTCAATTGTAAAATTTTGGATTTTAAATTAAGTTCTCTAGCATATTTAAAATTAAAATAAAAAATATACAATTTGACTTAAAAAAATAAGGATAACCTAATAAGCAGTTAATGAATAAATTAAATTAAATTAATATTTACTAAAAATACACGGTCGATATCTAACAAATGCTAATAACTTGTCAACTAACTTATTTTATATTACCAAATTATAATCTACTTTACTCATGTGTAACAGCACCAAACTTATCAAAGTACCCTAACTATAATCACATATGCTTACTTAATTAAAAGATAAAAACAACAATACTGACCTGAAAGTCGATTATTGCTCCCGCAATATGCCAAGTAGCATTCAGGCAGTTGATGTCATCATCTCGTGCATCTACGCGCGCCATAACATCCAATGGTCCAAGTATCTCAAGAATATCAACAAACGTGCTACAAAGAGAAAAATGTTCGAGGGTATGGATAATGACATTCTAGGTGTTGTAAACGAGTTATTTATATAGACGCGTCTAAACTTTATCTCATTTATAGTGTAAACGAAATAAACATGTGCACATCTCGTTTACATTGTAAACGAGATAAACCACGCGTCAGATCATGTATACAGTATAAACGAAATATGCATATACTTATCACGTATCATGTATAAACGAAATAAGACATGTTACACAAATTGATAAAAACGTTTCAAATAATCTATATCCGTAAATAGAATATTTTTTATTTATTAAAAAAAATCCTTTTATTTCACAAGTTTATCATGTTGAATCTATTAAGCGTCTCATTTCATGTGAGCTTATTTTTAAAGTAAAAACTCTTCCTATTTGAAGTGTAAAATGGGACAGTTCGATGGACTCGATCCATTTTAACAGTTGTACTTTTATCACATTCGCTATCACATGCAACAATTTAAAATCAATATTTTTGGATGTGATATCAGGTTGTTCAGTTTGTAAATTTGGATTATATATCAAAATTAAGTCAAGTTAAAATTATTCTAGTTACTATATCGTCAACTCATAATGGGTTTTTTCATATCATTGTCAGAAGAATTTCCAAGCAGTCATTGGTTATTATGATGAATAAATTGATAATTTTCTTAAACATAAACAATTAACAGTGCGTACTCAAGATTATTTTCTTTCTTAATTACCCAATTTTTTATGTTTTGGTATATTGTCTTAATGTAATCATCTTATATAAAACATCCAATCAGAGAATGATTAGTTATAAACAAATGTCATTATTTAATTTAATTTGAGTAAGCATGCACGCTGATGATACACAATTCTAACAACCAGACTAATTCGGAAAGGAATCAATGATCCTTCACAGCTTTTTGCTTTTCAAATTAAGTCATTAATAAAGGATTTTGGAATGAATTTCACCTAATTTGGTTCTATTAAGGATCGGAAGAGACCCGTGGAGGGACAGGGACTCCTCACCTATTGACTATGTTGGCTTTGTCCTTATGGGATATATTTTTTAAGAATTCTTTTATACTTTTGTATTTTTATTTTTTAAGTCTAAATTAAAAAATAATAATAATAATAATTGTTAGAGATATATCTATTCATATGCTTAAGCATTTAGAAAATAATTTTACAACATAGTATTAGAATTTCTATAACAAGATATATATCATAGCTTAAACTATAAAAAAGTGTGTTAGAGACGATATAATCATTTATAATAATAAATTTTAATAGAAAAAATAAAACAATACGCGTGCATGACATGCATACATAAACTATATAAAGAGGCAGAAGCTCTTCTTCTTTTTAACAAAAATAAATATTTTATTCATAAAATAGCCATACAATATTTAGGTGGTGTTTGATTATGAGAATAAGATAAGATAAAATATTGAGAACAAGATACAAAAGATAAAGACATAAAATTTAGTATTTTTGTATTTTATTTGGTAATAAACTAAAATAAATTATAAAAGTCCAATTTATTTTTATTTTTTTCATTCAAAAAATTTGGAAAGGAAAATATAATAATAAAAATATAATTATAAAAAATTAATAAAAATAATAAAAAAATAAAAAAAGTTATTTCCTTTGTTAATGTTTTTGTGTTTTTTTTGTGATGATGGACACAAAATATACTAATTTAATATCTTTGGACATGCACAATATCTCTATTCATGTCTGATATGTTAAATACAATTTTGTATTTCTGTGTCAGTGTTATGAACCCATAAACAAATACAACCTTAAATATTTATTATCCATGTCTCTGTATTATGGCCACAAAAACAAACACTACTTTACAGATAACAAAAAAAATATTAGATATATATAAAGAAGAATATCCTCTGTATTGAACTAAAACTGAAAAGTAAATCCCGTATTTAATTATATAGAATCTTAACATATAAAAAACAGAAAAAATTTAAATTTCTTTTGTTGCTAAAACAACACAAATAGTGCTGCAATATGATAATGTATCATTTTTTCTTTGCTGAATAATCTGAAATTTTATATAATCTGAAAATATTCCAATAAATAAAATATTATTCTCAATATATTTTTTAAAATCTGAACCTTTAGCTAAATATACCACCTATAAGGGAAAACAAAACACCAAAAAAATATATATACCTTAAGTTTTGGGGTTCTAAATAGTACTATTAAAACTCATTGAAAAGAAGAATATTTAATATATATACTAAAATAAAATGACGGTTAGAGATATAATTATTTACGTGTTTTTTTTATCATCTTAAATTTTGAAAGAGAGTGATTTCATAATATAAACAATCTCGTGGAGCGAGAAATGTAATCTATCTCGTTGTTACTCTGCTCAAACTGAGGTATTTCACTTCTAACCCTAGTGGTAAAAAGTGATCTCCAAATTTGAGCATTTTTTTTGTCATATCCTAAGTCCAATGTTTTGTTTATTTGGTTCTAGGACGTCTAGAACAATCCTATGTTCATGAAAGGAAAATTTTAAAAAATGAAAGTTGTCATGGTAGGAGACAAGGTAATTATTTATTTTTTTTTTATGCTATGGTTTAATTGTTTTGTAGCGATGATTAATTACGGGCACACATGTGAACAGGTAGGTAAGGTACTAGATAATTAATTATCTTTCTGCGCAATGGTGAGGCAATATTTGGATTCATCCATTGTAGGATATATATTATAACACAACATATAGAGTGATGCCAATTCATTTTCGTTTCCTAGGGTTCATGGCACTTTAATTAGTAATCCAATAATAATGTGTTAGAAGATTTAGTTTTTGCTATGTAACATTTCACAAGGAGTATCTGTAATCCTAAATCAAAAGTAATCCTACTAAGATATTAAGAATATGCTATTTTATATTATAAGCTAGCTACTATCCAAGTGCGTAAGAGCCATGCACTACAAAATTAGGGTTTTCTATTGATGGCATTGTCGCTTTTGCAATTTTAAATACGCATGCAATAAAAAGAGAAATCCTTAAATGTGGAGGTACAAAAAGCCAAGGAACAGAGAAATAACTTAAAGAGAGAGAAAATAATTGAGATGAAAAATAAGTTCTATTAGTTGAGGTATGAAATTGTAATTGATTTGCAATGCACAAGATTGTGATTTCACTTGTGAGAAATATATAACTACTCTTTTTGTTACAGATACATGTTTGTCATTTTAACTGACGAATTTACTGACGATTAAGGTGTTGCAGTAATTATTTAAACCATCGGCCAAGCAAAAAAACAGGGTAATTCACTTAAATAAATTGTTTCACCTTTAAAATTATGCAAATGCATTGTTTCCAAAATGAAGACATAAATACATTGTTTCACATATATATAGAAACCGCTATTGGCAGTAACGATTTACAAACACAAAATCCGTTGCTGCCAGCTGCGAATTACATTGAGTTGTGGCAGCATAAAAACCGCTGTGCAGCAGTGATTATGGTTGGTCATAAACCGCTACTATCAGTAGCGGTTTATGTGCATTGGGACACATGTGTAAAACGCTAGAAGTAGCAGTAGTTTACATTGAGTATGAAAACAAATAATAAAACTAATCTTTATCTTAAAAAATAATTACAAAACAAATAATTAATAGTATATACTATTTAAAAAATATAAATATGCATGTAATAAATTTTTTATTTGTATTTATTATTAAAAGTGAGTGCAAATTACAAATAAAAAAATACAATACTCAAAATATTAAATTATATAAATCAAGACTAATTTTTTTATTCTCATCTCTTTTAAAATTTATAAATAATAAAATAATTTATTTTTAGCCAAAAGTTCACTAAATCATACAAAAGAGATTCGGAGAGTTTGGAACATGCGTTGTGTTCTTTGCTGCTGATTTGCATTTGAGGTTCTAGTTAAATGATTTTTTTTTATTTATGTAACTTTGTTGTCTTATGCCAAAAAATAAAAACTATTTGTATTTTATAGTTGATTAATTGGATAAATAATAGTGATAGCATCATAATTTTGATGAATAAAATAAAAAATATAAATATGCATGTAATAATTTTTTATTTGTATTTATTATTAAAATGAGACTAAATTACAAATTAAAGAGTAAGTATTCACAGAGTAATTTGTATTTAATTTGCTATTCAGTCTCATTTTAATAATAAATACAAATAAAAAATTATTACATGCATATTTATATTTTATATTTTATATTTTATTCATCAAAATTATGATGCTATCACTATTATTTATCCAATAAATTAATTATAAAATACAAATAGTTTTTATTTTTTGGCATAAGACAACAAAGTTGCACAAATAAAAAAAATTCATTTAGCTAGAACCTCAAATGCAAATCAGCAGCAAAGAACACAACCCATGTTCTAAACTCTCCGAATCTCCTTTGTATGATTTAGTGAACTTTTGGCTAAAAATAAATTATTTTATTAATTATAAATTTTAAAAGAAATGAGAATTAAAAAAATTAGTCTTAATTTATATAATTTAATAATTTGAGTATTGTATTTTTTTTATTTGTAATTTGGTCTCACTTTTAATAATAAATACAAATAAAAAATTTATTACATGCATATTTATATTTTTTAAATTATATTGTAAAATGATAAATTAAATTTTTTTATTTATGATATCATTTAAATAGTATATACCATTAATTATTTGTTTTGTAATTATTTTTTTAGATAAAGATTAGTTTTATTATTTGTTTTCATACTTAACGTAAACCGCTGCTGCTTCTAATGGTTTACACACGTGTCCCAATGCACATAAATCACTATTGGTAGTAGCGGTTTATGACCAACCATAATCATGCAGAAACTGCAGCAGATAATAGCGGTTTCCATGCTGCCACAACTCAACATAATTCGTGGTTGGTATCAGCGGATTATGTGTTTGTGTAAACTACTATTGCCAATAGCGGTTTCCATAGATATGTAAAACAATGCATTTACGTTTTCGTTTTGAAAACAATGCATTTACATCATTTTAAAAGTGAAACAATTTATTCAGGTGAATTATCTAAAAAATATGGGTCAAAACTCCATTGATGATAAAATTCAGCATATTTTACTAACTTCCCAATATTATTGGTAAAATTAATCATTACTATTAGCAATGCTTGAGTCGTGAATAAAATACGTGACCAAAATTCAATAATAATAAAAAAAAATTACAAACAGTCGAGTTGTGGATAAAGTTTTTTTCTGATCCCATTATAAACATTGACAATATAAAACCAAATAATATCAAATTTTTTAGAAACTAGATAAATAATAAAGATACAACTTTATTCAAAATTTAAAACAATAACATAAAATGAGATCAAAATGAATAATTGTGTGAATTTTAAGAATCAAAATAAAAATTAAGTCATTATTGATAATGAACGAATCTAGTAAAGAAGCGTATAATAAATACATATAAATTGTTGATCTTATTTACTTACCGAGGGAAGCTATAATAAGGAGAGTTTTATATAAACATTTTTTTTAGATGTGCAAAGGCATTGCCTATTTTCTAAATTCTAAGTCCAAGTATATAGTTATTTTCAAAGAAGATTGATATATATTTGAGACACAGTCAAACTTTTTCAACTGAAATTTCTTTCTAAAAATTAAATATGAATTTCTTTTGAGACCATATATAATAATTATAAAGAAAATAGGTCCCACAAATGATTTAAAAATGTTGTGGAGGGAATGATGAGTGTTAACGCGGTGAGGGAATCTGCACGTGATAGAGAGGGGAATGGATGATGATTAGGGTTAGGGATATGCATGGTGATTTGGTGGCAGTAGCTACCTATATTGGATCGAATGAAGCCATGAATTGAAGTGATTCAATTATTCCATTATTCATAAGCATCGAAAACTGCGACGGATGCGTCAAAGGTTGTTTAGCTGTCAATCCCTCCAAACTCTCACGGGCTCCATTCCATCTTATTCTCTTTCTCGTTTTTTTTTTTTTATGGTATTTTTTGTTTCGACATCACAAAAATTAATTTATTACAAATTATATTTTTATTTAAATATTTATTATTAATCAATAAATTACTATATATATAAAATAAAATTTAAATTTTTAACATTCACTTAAATAAACTAATAACTATTAAACCAACTAAATTGATTATCTTATTCTCTTTCTCTAATCTTCTTTTTACAACTACACATGAAGAATCTATTTTCATCGATTTATATTCTCAATTTTTTGTGTGTTTCTCATAAATGTCCTTTCACATTATTATCCACTTGCCAGCTCATTAAAAAAAAATTTAAGTGGGTTCATCAGTTATATAAATAGTTAAGATTAAAAAATATCGGTATTAATTTAAATAAAAACGATATTATATTGTCAGTAAATATTATTATTTTTAATCAACATTTAATCAATAATAATTTATATTCAATATTTATATGTTTTGTATATAAAAAATATAATTTATATTTATATTTATTAAAATTTTATACACATAAATTAATATAATTTATATTTATATTTTTTAAAATTTGTATACATAAATTAATAAAATTTATTTATTAAAAATATTTAGTATTTGTACTGACAAAAAAATTAAAAGTTGATGATTCTCAAAAATTTTTCTTTAAATAAAATTATACTTTTTATAATTTTTTATGAAATACATATTTTATTGATTTAACTATTAAATTATAATATTCAATAAAAAAATTTATGCCAAATTTTATTAAAATTGGATATCAATAAATATATATTTAAAGAAATATTTGTTCGTGTATATTTAGAACAAATATATATTACGTTAATTTTTTAATATATAAAAATGCGACAAATGATTTCGGATTGACATAATTTTTTTCTTAGAAATGAACTATAGCATATACGCTTCTAATTCAATAGTGGATTTATTTTAAAAAAAAAAATTGTATGAACAAAAAGGTTTTCAATGGTATAATAGCTACTTAAATTATCACTAATATGATTTGATTCTAACCCATATATATATCTGTGTGTGTGTGTGTATGGATGACTTTATTTGTACAATGTTTAATTTGAGTTAAATTTTTACTATAAAAAATCATTCTTCAGAGACAACTAGTGGCAAGCAATGGTGCATATCAATTACCAGTTATATGAAATAAAAACATGCAACATTGAATAAATGGAATAAAATTTGCTATCACCTATGAGTTCTTTGTAATAAATACAAAAACATAGAAAATCCTAAGGAAGTATTTCATGTTTCTGAGTAAATGCTTGATATGACATAAAAACCAAGAAATTGTTTTTAGAATACATAAAAATATGTTCCCTATTTTTACTTCACACTAAAGATTTTCTAAGTATATCAAATCTATCATTATAAAGTATTCACAATTATATTCTTGTATTATTAGTATAGGAATCAATCAATGTAAGAAAACGCTCAAGAATAAGAAAATATATTATTTGTTATCACCAATCTTTATTTTTTTTTTTTTTGTACATCAGTATATGTATATATATCTCTCTTTTTCTGTATGTCTAATCTGTACTAATGAGATACTCAATATACCATATTACCATTTATTCATTCAATAACTATAGTCTTAATTCACTAAGTTCTGTTTTCATTCTATTTTCGTTTATGACGAAAATAGATATAATATAGATACGTCAATACATTAATTTTAAAATCTTAAAAAACACATATATATATATATATAGACACACACGCGTGTTAAGTGTCCAAATCTTTTAAGTAACTAACCAAATTATTTAAAAATAAAAATCTATTCGCGCACTATTATATATATATACGCGTATTAAATGTCCAAATTTTTTAAGTAACTAACCAAATTGTTTAAAAATAAAAATCTATTCGTGCACTACTTCTCTCTCCTAACTTTAACGATCATTCTTTCTTATTCTTCTTCTTACGTTCTTTTTTCCTTCTTTCTTTTTCAACGTTGTTATTATCGTTACTGTCGTCACCGCCGTCGTTATTGTCACTGTTACCACCTTCTTTTTGTTGTTGTTATTTAATTTTTTTCTTTTCTTTTTTCCCTCCTCATCCTCTCTTATATATTATCGTTATCATTGTCCTCATCGTCTTTATCTTCTTCTTCTCTTATAAACATACCGGAACTAGAGCATAAAAATTTTGATACACAACACATAAATTTTGATGCATAGCACACAAATTTTAGTATACAGCACAAAAAATTTTTAAAGACTACATGCCTAAAACATTGACACCTAACAAATGAAATATGCACAACACATAAATTTTTGTAAACAACACAAAAATTTTGTTATATAGCATATAACATTGACTCACACAGTTAACAAAATACATTCGCAGTAAAATTTGTGTTATGTGCAAAGATTTGTGTGCTATGAGAAAAAATTTGTATGCTATATTGATAAATTTGTATTATGTGCAAAATTTTATTTGTTATGCTTCGAAAATTTTTATGTGCTATATCAATAAATTTTTGTTCTCTCCAATAAAAAATTGTGTGCTGCAAAAATCCCGAAAAGGAGTAGTGATGTATGCACGCATTTTTGTCGCTGGGCTTCGCAATAATTTGGTTGGACTTGTACATGTAGTATCACTCTATAAAATATAAAATATAAAATATTTTTTTAAATAAATTGTAATGATATTTTAATATTTTATTGATATTAAAATATAAATTAATTTTTTAATTATTGTTAATGTCTTATTTTAATTATATAAAGTATTTAAATTATTTTTTGTTTTAAAAAATAATAATATATACTATTTCTAAATTTATTTTAAAAATACATATTAAAAATAAAGTTGAACACGCTGACATGTAATGATATTTAAATGTGTCCAAACGTATCTAAATTTTTTTTATTTTTTATTAAAACATAATTGAATACAATAAATACACATGCCTAATAAATATTGATAAATATTATGGCCAAAATATATTTGATAACACAAACATGATAATTCAGAATTTCCGTATTTTATCTTCATCTTTTCTCTACTTTTGATCATTCAAACTTTGTTCATTCAATTTTCTTTACAATATAATCTTTTCTTCTCTTCTTGAGAGTGAAATATTTAACAATGATCACACACACAAAAAATCATGGTTCCTTGTCAATTTCATACCATATATGATTAAAATAATTTGATCTCCTCAAGAGATATCCTTAGTTGAAATGAGAGAATAAAAGAATTCAGTCCCTAGATAAGTCATTCACAAAAAGGATGGTACTATGTTATGAAATTATTTTTTTAAAAAGTTTAATTTAATAGAAGAAAAAATATAAATGAATATCTCTAACACTAAATTCTATATAATTATATAATCTTCTACTTGTTGACACTATTTAAAGTTCCATATATTTATGTTGATTTTTTTTTATTATTATAACAGCATATTATGTGTACATCAAATTAGTTACCTGAAATATATATTAAAAATAAATTAAATAAGACATGATTAATTTGATAATTGATATTTTGTGTGTATATAATATTTTTTTTATATTATACTTAGATTTAGTTATTCTATATTTTTTAATCATTTTATTTAACTTTTTATTGATTCTTTCCAATTTAAAATTTTCAATAATCAAGCTTTTATAGTACAAAAGAATTTTCATTAAAGTCTCTACAGTAACAAAAAATTAAAAATAGATGGAATTTTATGCATATTTGTTATCTAACTATCCTTATAAGTTATATCACGTAAAATGAATCAATGCATATACAAAATCTCACATTTCCATATTAAGAAAAGGAGTAAAATTAGAAGAAAAAAATATTATAATGACAAGAAATAAAAACTTATGAAATATTTTATCTATAGTAGTGAAATTTTATATTGTTTGGTGAAATTAGGACTTGATTAAAACAACATTTGCAATAATATAGACCTCATTAAAAATTGATTGAAATTATAATGACATAAAAGTAATTAAATTCAAAGGGCAAGCTAATTAGTGTCACATCTTACAAATCATGAGAAAAAGAAAATTAATAATGTAGTATTTTTTTTCAAAAAGAAATAGAGTATGGTTTTACAATATTTATACATACATATTCTTGTCCGAGCTAGGAAACATGGTATAGTCCAAGTGATCATCACTCTAAATTAAACAACAAATTAGAATATATTTTCCTCAAGAAATAATAATAGCATATATATATTCTTAAGGGTGAAAATTCAGGTGCAGTCGACTTCACGTGAAGTTGATAATTGAGAGCCATTAGATAAAAATTTAGTCAAATCAGTCAAATCATCTAACGACTCTTAGTTATCAACTTCAGGTGAAATCCACTGCACCTGAGTTTCCACCATTCTTAAGGGCAAATTTGTAATTGGACTTTGAAAAGCATGATATGTTGTCGGGGATAAGTTGGTAGTCGTCAAGGAAAAAAACAAGAGATCATCACATACAATTATTTGTACGGCCTCCCATTGTATATATAAAAAAAACCATTAAATGCCTTTGGATGAAGAAGTGAAAGAAAACAAAGGGATTCAAGAAAGAAAGAAAGAAAGAAAGAAAGAAAGAAAGAAAGAAAGAGAAGCATATATGTCTTCAAGGGGGAGAAAAAAAGCAGCTATGCAACGCATGTTGCAACAGCTTCGAACCGCCACAAATTCCAGTGCTGTAATTTACTCTACACCCAACCAACCCTGATAATAATTGTTGTAGTTAATAGCATATAGTGTAGAAGCATATTTTTTTGGTTGTTCCTTCAATGCAATAATCAATATTTTCATCAATATAATAATAATTATTCTATTCTTTTTGTATTTTGGCAGATGAACAAAGCCTCTATTATTGTTGATGCCACCAAATACATAGAAGAGTTGAAGCAAAAAGTGGAGGGAATTAACTCAGAGCTAGGAACCGTTGGATCTTCATCATCAACCTCCCAAGATGAATTACCAATGGTGCTTATTATTTCTATACTTTTCTTTTTCTTATATAAAAATAGTTAAAAAATAATTAGAGTTTATATGCTGCGCGCTAGCTAGAATATTTCTGTATTTTTTTATTGTATACATTTTTTTTTTATTCTAATCATCAATTAAATTTATTATCTTTTAGCTTCTATATATGTGTGTGCGTTTATTTTTACTCATGAAGTCATGCTTGGTTATATTATTAGATAATATTAACAAATTATTATTAAATTTTTTTATTTCAGGTGACGGTAGAAACCCTAGAAAGGGGTTTTCTTATTAATGTGTTTTCAGAAAGGAATTGCCCCGGTATGCTTGTGGCAATACTTGAGGCCTTTGAAGAACTGGGTCTTGATGTTCTTGACGCTAGGGTTTCTTGTGAAGACAATTTCCAGCTTGAAGCTGTGGGAGGAGAAGTAAGATAATATAACCTACTATATCTACTATTTGTTATTTCTCTTAACATATATAATTATTCTTGTCAACAAATCAATTTTTTCAAAAATTTAAATAGATAAAATAAGACACGTTATAAATGATTATATTTTTAATATGTCTTTTTAAATAAGAGTTTTTTTGAATTTGTTTAAAAATTTATATAAATTTTTTTTATTTTGACTTATGCTATTTTTTTTTAAAAAATAATAAAAATTAAACTCTAAAATTTTCAATTATGAATATTCTGATATCATGCAAAAATTTAAGTTGGCAGAAAGAAGTACATAAATGATTATATATCTAATAATTTTTCTATTTATCTATTCATATATGTATTTATTTTTCTCTTTTCAAATTAGATTCATAATTTCAGTCAAAAAATTATAATACATACATGAAACTGAAATAGTGATGTTCTTGTAGGATTGCTCTATTTCGGTTGATCGTTACTATCCTCTTGATTTCTCAACCAATTTTTTATTGTTTGGGTGAACTTATAAGAAAAGATCTTTTTTTGAGTTATCTTTTTTTTAAAGATTTTGTGGAAAAGTAAAAGTAATTTTAGGTATCTCATGCAAAAAGATCTTTTTATCTATCAATTATGTTTGGATATAACAATATAAAAGTACTTTTTTGTTTATTTATTACATGAAAAAACATCTTTTTTTTTAAAGAAAAAAGATCTTTTAAAAAAATATGTAAATTACAGCTTCTCAAAAAAGATGTTTTCTGATTTTTCTAGTATTTTTACTTTTACTACTCGAAATTTGTCAAACACGCTAAAAAATAAAAAAAAATCTTTTTTTATTGAAAAATATATTTTTTTTATCAAAATAATGACGCCAAACAACCACCGTATATATGTGATAGTACTATAACATAACACTTCTAGCACTGCACGTTTTGAATTATTACAATGGAAAAGGTCTAAATTGTGTGGTTTAGGCAAAAAAAAAAAAAGTAGCTTTTCGCTCGAGCCATAAATTATAGAATTTTAAATAAACAATTCAAGCATATTATTATATGTTAATTTGTAATTATTTTTCAAAAATTGTTTTGCGGGTAAAGAACACGGCTCGTACCCTTTTTTAATCATATAAATTATTAGGCAAAAATTTTGTGTTCTAAAATCTTACATGTTGGAGTTTATTATATATCTATCCCCATCTAAATAGTAACGTTCAGAACAAAACATCACGAGGAGGTTGTACTGTTTTGTTTTCAGAACAAAACATCTCTTTTGTATCTACTCATATTTCATACATTACATATTTTTCTCTTCTTTTAAAATATGAAGTTTGTCTTATATAATTTCCTATCTATAGATAAAAATATTCAAGACAACATTATAAATATATAAAACATATATTGCCATTTTCAATTTGATCATATACATATCTATCTGAAGTTTTTAGCTTCAAAATTAAGAGTGCCTCCGGTATATTTGGATTTGTTCAGATAAAAAGTCATGATAATTAAAATTAGTTAAATAATTTAATATATTTAATTAAATTATTTAATATAATAAATATCAATAATTTAATTATTATCTTTATATAAAGATATTTTCACATAAGCAATCATCTATCATTATCTTTATATAAACATTGTGGTGGATGGTTTCTTTCTCCTTCTTCCTTCTTTCTTTTTTCTTTTTTTTTTTCCTTTTTTTTTTTACTAACACCTACAAATTAAAATTTGTTTGATACTTTTTGCAGGGTCAAGATCAGGAGAGCATCGATGCGCAAGTGGTAAAACAAGCAGTGTTGCAAGCAATCAATAACATGAATTAAAGATCAACACAAAAATGCGGAAAGAAAAAAAATAATGTAGCCCTTTTGTTTTGTCCCACTCCTTTTCTATAATCTCGTTTTAAATGTAAAACTTACGTATCCAAGTGAAAGAATCTAATAAGTGATAGTAATATTATATGTTTTATTAAAAAAGAAATGAGGAAGTATATGGAGTCAATATATGTGCCGCATAATGCATACAATAGGGTTAATTTCAAATTAAAATTAAATTAATATCAGATGTTTATTATTCTTGATATTCGGATGGTTATTTTAGATAGTATAAATGTATTGTGTTTGATAAATTAGTAGTATTTTACTATGAATGTTCAAATTTGTACGATAGCAGATGGTTACTTCTTGTATTAAAAAGATTCAGCCTATTGTGCACATTGTATACTTATTCCATTGGCTCCTTATTCCCTAGCGGGATTCAAAAGAAATAAGAATATTCTATGCTAAAATGTAAAATGCCTCTTCAATAGTATTAGCCCTCACGTTACATGTGACATTGCTTCATTATATGAAGAATTGATTTGTCCGGTTTTTCATGTTTGGTGAAACTATAGGTAATCAATATTGCGTAACGGTAGGTGTAGAAAATGGATTTACTAGAATTAGGAAATTAAAAATAAAAAAACCATCTGATAGAAAAGAAAATGATTCAAGAAGAAGAAATGTCTTAAGGCATTTCACAATTCACATATTCACTTTCCTAATATTACAATACAAATTTTTTATTTATTCTACATAGTTTTAATAATATCTATTATCTAATTCTATCTATAGTAGTTTGATCAGCTATTACTTGGACGATATCACTACAGGAAAAACATAAATTACCGTCGAATTTATTTCAAATTTTGTATGTAAATATAATGGAAGATATTATTACTGTTAAATTTAATGATAAAGAAACTATTCATGGAAATACGTTTGTGAAGTTTATTCAATATGAGTTGATTAAATTGATACAACAAAAAGTTTAAGACAAATTTTACAGCAAAATGTTAAGCTTGCTGAGATATGAGTGCAGAAAAGTAAGAAGTGATTTTGAGTAATGTTTTATGATTAGAATTAATAGAAATGAATTATATTTATTGACTACACCATAAATTTTTTATATATATAGCTATAAAACTAACTACTTTCTATTATTTAAACAAAATACTAACTAATCAAACTCTCTCCTATTTGCTTGTTGTACACATTTCATAATTTTTACTGATTGTTGATTTTTTTCTTTATTTTCTTCACCTTCTCTCTTTACATAATTATTCTTCCAAGCTATAAGATTTGATCCAAGATAGACACAGTACCCTGTGATAGACTTTCTAGCATCAACATCAGCTCTCCAATTTGCATTTGAAAAGGAAAGTAACCTCAAGTCAGTGTTTTTAGAAAATAACAACTACTGATCTATTGTACCTTTAATGTATCTTAGAATTCTCTTGATTGTTTTTCATTAGTTGACAGTTGGAGAATGCATAAATTGACAAACTTTGTGTACTGAATAGGTGATATCTGATCTGGTCAGAGTAAGATATTGAAGAGCTCTCGTAATAGACTTATACAATTTTGGGTCATCAAACTGTTCTGAATCATTAATATGTAATTTTGTAGATGTAACCATCGGAGTTAGTACAGTATTCGATGTTGACACCTTTGCTTTTCTAACAAATCCTTGATGCACTTTCTTTGATGAAGAAAAATCTGATTGTCACCATGGTATGTAGCCTCCAATCCAAGAAAATAGTTAAATTTTTCTAAATCTTTAAGAGAAAAAAATGTATTGAGCTGTTGAATTAGAGTCTGCAATTCATGTGGATTATCTCCTGTGAGTAAAATATCATCTACATATGCTAGAAGAAGAGTAATAGAAATTTCAGTTTTTCTAAAGAGCCTTGTATTCTTGCTCTAGCATGAGTCCAGTGAGGATGCTTGAGAGCTTCAGTAGCATTCTTAGGTATATGATATAGTAATTCAGGATCATCATTAACATCAGTAACCACAGTTAGTGCAGAGTTTGCAGGTTTAATTGATTTAGATCTGGTAATGATTTTATGTGTATTAGTTGGAAGAGGGGGTAGGGTTGGAAGTGGGGGAGGTTGCGTTGGTATAATTTGGGAAGGTGGTGACACTGGTAGTTGAATTTCTATGATGCTGTTTTAAAGAATTGATAGGTATTGTTTCTGATGTAGTATGTACTATAGGTGTTGATTTTAAAGATGAGGCTTGTGTCATGTGTGTGGATGAGGATAATATATGAGGGTCAGAAGATGGGAGTTGAGGTTGTTTAATATGGAGGTGATCAATAGAATTAGTGTTAAAAGAAATATTTATGACCTGCACAGAATCATTATTAGTAGCATTTGTTTGAGAAGTATTCTGGTTAGTAGGGAACATGATAGAATATGGAAACTTCCTTTCATCAAAGAGAACATGCCTACATATATAATTGATCATTTGAAGATAAACACTTATACCCTCTATGTTGACTATCATACCCCAAAAATAGACATAATTTGTTATATGATCAGAGGTACGGATAAAAAGCACAATCAAATACTTTGAGAGTTGTATAATCTAGTTCTTTATTATGCAAAGCCTCAAATGATGAAGAATTGTTCAAGAGAGGAGTTGGTAATCTGTTAATAAGATGTACAACAGTAATAAAGGCATATTCCCAAAATTTTAAAGGTAAACCAGTTGTGGCCAAAAGAGATAATCTAATTTCTGTGATATGCTTATGTTTTCTTTCAACACTACTCTGCTGTTGGTGTGTGTAAGGACAAGCTAGTCTATGTGAAATGCAACAATCCAAGAGAAAAGATCTAAAAGTATTTGATAAAAACTCAGAACCATGATCAGTTTGTATAGATTTTGTTATACATCCAGTTTGATTTTCTAGTAGTTTCTTGTAACATTTGAAATGCAACAAGACTCTCGGATTTATTAATAAGCAAGAAGCCATGTCTATAATGAAAGATCTTGCAACTTTCATTCTTTATAATCTTCAGATTCAATCTTTCCTGGTTTAGTGGCATCAGTAGAATCAGTGAATTGTCTAAGAACTTTATCCTTGTGAAAATGATCTCCAAGATTTTGAGATTCAACTGTAATGGTGGCTGAATGACGCCATGTGATGAAATTATTTGCATCCAATTTATCTGTGATTACTGAAAGATAGTACTTGGAAATTATTTGCATCCAATTTTTTTCATACCCGCTTAAATATATTATATGCTCATAACCTTGAGTTCGATTTTTTTTTAAAAAAATTCACTATTATACAAATCATAAAATAAATAGTAATTACATTAAAACGATAAATTAAAATGTCAATAATACAAATTAAACTGTATGTATGAAATAAAAAAAAAAGGTGTTAACTTAAACAATAGCGCACTAAACAATAAAACAAAAGTTTACTATGGGTCCCTAGGAACAATACATCCCTCACATTATTACAATAATGAAGAAACGCAAATAATTAACTAGACTTACAACTATTTCATTGATATATACAGAGAATAAATTACTAAATATATCAATAATCACACACATGACACTCTGTTGTTATTGTTGTTGTTTATCTTTTTTTGGACATTATTCCACTCTGTAGGTTTTGTCACAAGTTACATTGTGTATCTGGATTTGTTTCTTTTTTGTTTTTGTCTAGTAATGTTTATTTTGCTCATGTCACTTGTCCCATTTGTTTTGGGTTAGTGTCTAGTATCTTATATATATTTTGGGCTTTGAGCCCTGTAGTACAAAATCATAACAAAACTACGTTAACCCGAATAAAATATCTTATAAAAAAAATATAATAAAAATCTTAAAAATATCATTAATCTTTTAATTAAAAGGTTTTTAACTGTTAGTTAGGTGGTTGTCAGTGACTTGGTGACTTGGTGTTGCTCACTGATGAGTGAGTTCGTGCTTAATTGATTGAGATAAAAGAGAAAAAAAATTTTTTTTTTAGGTAAACTATTATTTTGAGCGATAATGTTTGGGTTAAATTTAATTTAGTATTTAATGTTTCAAATGTCTTATTTTAGTTCCAAAAAATTTTAAACGGGTTTAATATTATGTCAATATTAAATATGGCACAAACAATTAATATATTGAAAATGTAATAACATTCAATTTTAGTACGTAAATAAAATTGATTTTTCAATAATCACTAATATAAATATTTCTTTTTTAGATATTTGAAGTGTTGATGATTAATTGATATGGTTTGAGATTTTATACGAAAAGGAGAATAAAAAGAGAAGGTGTTACAAGATAGTTTTGATTATGTTTCTCTAATACATGAAAATAATAAGATATGACTTAATTGAAAATGTTGTTAAAGTTCACGTCACCCACTCTATTAATTATTTATACCAAATTTAAAAGTGTGGGATAACATTAAATTTGTTTAAACTTTTTGAAATTAAAATAAAATGATTGAAATATTAGAAATTAAATTAAAATTTAGTCCAATCGAAAATAAGTGTACTGGATTTATTGAGAGAGAATTTTTTTTCTCAATTATAATATTTTTTCTTTTTAAAATAACGGTCATTTTTTAATTGTTCAATGAAGCTAAAATATAAAGTGATAGTTATATTGAGAAAAAAAAATATAATCTTTAAACCTTATTTAAGAGAAAAAAGCCTAGCCATGTATATATGTAAAGCAACTTATTAAATTCTTATCTAAACCATTAATAAATTGCGGCCCCATGTTTGTTTAGGTTTCAATAAAATGTCTATTTTACAATTATGGAGCTGCATAGATTTGTCGGCTAGGTTGAGATTTAGGAAGCCGTAGAGGTAGTTACCACAGTGATAGAACATACCAGAAATTAGGGAAAATATAAGGAAAATAATTATTACAGAACTTCCTACCTAACAATTACTGTTTTACAAATCTTCACTTGTAATAATAGGGAGGTCACAATGTCACATTATATGTCATGTGAGTTTTTGTTAACAACTGTGTTAAGGATATTTATCAACTAGTATGTAATATTTTATTAGAATTTAATTTTAATATAATTTCCATTATAAAAACATTAGTTTGGTTTTATATTATGAATCCTTTAAAATACTAAGATCCCTTAATTCCCTTCTAAGAATGTGGCTGATGGCTCACATTTTCATGAAATTATAAATTCCACCATTTTGTAACTCATGTCATGCATATCTGAATTTATGCATGTAAATATATTTATTATCATGTCTTTTGTTTTGTTGGTTAATATTATATTTAATGTATGATATTCTAATACATGTATTCAATTATTTAATATGCAAGATAATCATTTTTTTGTTATAGTTTCACTTTTTCAGTTGTTAATTTACTAATAATGTTATTGTTCATATTCTGACTCAAGAACATAAGTCAGGCCCAGTAAAGCGAAAAGGTCCAACAAAGAGAATGGATCTTATCGCACACATGACTTCTTTAACGAGGTCGGATTCGACGAAAACGGGGAGCTCATGCTTACTCACGAAAGTAACTACTTCCCCGAATCTTTCACCTATTTTTAGAAGAGAAATCTCAACAACCCTAAGATAAAGAGGCGGTTATCCACCATAAGAAGTGGAACTACTTCAACGGTGGTTATTAGCTCATCTCCTATAAATACTCTGACACACTCAGGTATATTTATGTCCCAATATACTTAAACCTACTTAACCCCTTGCTGACTTAGGCATTGGAGTGTCTTGCAGGTACCACCCCCCATCCTTTCAAACACACAACTCGGACGGCGGCTCCCTGACGTAGGACAAGTCAAAGACCACCTTCCTTGAATGCTTGGGCCTTACAAATAAGCTCAATCATCATCCGGTTTTAGGTAATCCTCGGAACATTGGCGCCGTTACCAGAGACCTGAGATCTAGCACTACATAGCAGACGATCAGTATGAAGACGAATGTACAACATCTGAGTCAGATCAAGAATACTAAGACATGATCAACAACGATCAAGCACTAGCAATACCTCCTCTAATTATGCAGGAACCACATGGTGAAGGTCCTTCTGGCGACCAACATCAAAGAAGAATCCCCTCCGAGGTTCGTTTCCCTGAAAGGGAAGAATAACCTCATAGCACCGACCTCATGGGATTGCTGCATGGACATCAGGGTCGACTTGAGCAACTAGAGCAGGAATTAGAGCGATAGCGCGAGGCAGAAAGGAGCCTAAGGAAGGAGATCAGACGGCGGAAAGAGCTGGAGGAGAAGCTCTCAAAGTTAGAATCTAACTTTCGGAGCAAGGATTCCCGCACAACTCGGGAAGATATCCCACTTGGGGGAGAGGATCCTTTCACTAAGGATATCATGCGGGCTAAAGTTCCCAGAAACTTTAAGAGCCCTGACATGAATCTATATGATGGGACAACCAACCCAAAGCATCACCTCAGCTACTTCAAAAGTCGGATGTACTTGGCTGATGCATCAGATGCTACTCACTGCAAGGCCTTCCTGACGACCTTGACAAAAGCGGCCATGAAGTGGTTTGATAGCCTACCCCCCAGGTCGGTTACCAGCTTCGACGACCTTACGCGCAAGTTCCTCACACGGTTTTCAATTCAGAAAGATAAGGTTAAGCATGCACCCAGCCTACTCGGGGTCAAACAAGAGGTCGGGGAGCCCCTGAGAGACTACATGGAGAGGTTCAACAAAACATGCTTGGAAATTCAAAACCTGCCTACTGAGGCGGTAATAATGGGACTGGTCAATGGTCTCCGAGAAGGACCATTTTCCCAGTCCATCTTGAAAAGGCACTTGACTTCTTTGAACGATGTACAAGAGCGAGCTGAAAAGTATATCAACATGGAAGAAAATGTCAAGTTATGATAGCCGAGTTGGCGACTAGGGCACCCTCACCAGCCAAAGGAAAAACAGAAGGAGCCCAAGAAAAAAGAAGAAGTCGGACCCGAGAAGCCCAGAAGGTACCACAATTATACTCCGTTACGAGTTTCTCTCGTTGACGTTTACAGGAAAATTTGTCACACCGAGAGGCTCCCTCCCCCGCGTCTGATAAAAAACAAAAAGGGTGGAAGCCGTAACGAGTATTGTGAGTACCACAACCTGTACAGACATTCAACAAATGATTGTTACGACCTAAAAAATGTGATAGAAAATTTGGCTAGGGAAGGTCGGTTGGACAGATATCTCATGGAAAGGTCGGACAATCACAAAAAAAGGAAAAGAGACGACGAAGACCTTGACCGGAGAGGTCCACCCCCGCAGACTCCAGAACGACACGTTCACATGATAACGGGAGGATTCGCTGGAGGGGGGCTGACCAAGTCATCTCGGAAGAGACATTTAAAAGATGTCTACCAAGTCGGGAATGATAGACCCGACCTCCCGACAATCTCCTTCACCAGAGAGGATGGATAGGGCATTGTACCCAGACACGAAGACCCGGTAGTAATTACCATGATTCTCTCCAACGCTCACTTGCACAGAACCTGGTAGACCAAGGCAGCTCAGCCGATATACTGTTTAAGACAGCATTTGATAAGCTGGAGTTGGACGAGAAGGATTTAAAAGCCTATCCAGATACTCTCTTCGAATTAGGAAATGCTCCCATCAAACCATTGGGCTTCATCTCCCTATATACAACTTTTGGAAAAGGACCGAAGTCCAAATCCTTAAATATCGATTTCATCGTCGTCGATGTAACTTCAGCCTATAACGCCCTGATTGGTAGGACAACCCTAAACTGGTTGGGAGCAGTCGTCTCTACTCCCCACCTTTGCATGAAATTCCCAACACAGGAAGGGATCGCTACCATCAAAGGAGATCAAAAGTTAGCAAAAAAATGCTATCACGAAAACTTGAACCTATGAGGCAAAGGTAAAGAGGTCAATGCCATTTAACTCGGAGGAGCCCGAAGAAGAGAAGAGCTACGATCACAACCCAAAGGGAAGACATAAGAGGTCCAAATCGGGGAAGAAGTCAGAAAGAATACCAACATCGGAGCTAATGTGAAAACGGGATTGAAGACCGATCTCATAAAACTCCTATAAGATAACTCCGACCTCTTCGCCTGTAAAGCCTCCGATATGCCTGGAATAGACCCCGAGCTCATGAAGCACAAGCTAGCTGTCTATTCTGGGTCCCGACTTGTTCAACAAAGGCGTCGAAAGCTCAGACCCGAACGAGCCCAGGTGGTCGAAGAACAAGTTCAAGCTCTCCTAGAAGCCGTATTCATAAGGGAAGTTAAGTACTCGACATGGTTAGCGAACGTGGTACTGGTGAAAAAGCAAAATGGGAAGTAGATGATGTGTGTCGATTACACCGATCTTAACAAAGCATGTCCCAAGGACTCGTATCCCCTGCCCAACATTGATTTTTTATTGGATTCTTCCTTAGGATACTAGTACCTGTCATTCATGGATGCGTACTCGGGATATAATCAAATCCCGATGTATAGGTCAGACCAGAAAAAGATATCGTTTATCACACCCAAAGCAAACTACTACTACATAGTTATGCAGTTTAGATTAAAGAACGCAGGGGCCACATATCAAAAGCTGATGAACAAGATGTTCGCACCCCATCTCGAAAGCTTAATGGAAGTCTATGTGGACGATATGTTAGTAAAAACCACAGATGAGACCTGCCTCCTAGCCGACCTCTCACAAATCTTCAACAACATAAGAAGACATCCCACCAAATGTACTTTCGCAGTGGAGGCAGGAAAATTCCTGGGTTTTATGCTCACACAAAGGGGGATTGAGGCTAACCCTTACAAGTGTAGAGCTATCTTATAAATGAGAAGCCCAACCTGCGTAAAAGAAGTCCAACAGTTGAACGGTCGACTTGCAGCTCTATCTAGATTTTTGGGAGGATTGGCCCTAAGATCCTTGCCACTTTTTTCTCTACTAAGAAAATGGTGCCAATTTGAATGGACCCTTGAGTGTGAAGAAGTTTTCTAAGAATTCAAGAAGTTCTTGAGTCAGCCACCAATCCTTACCCAGCCTAAAGCAGGAGAGGACCTCGTGCTATACCTAGCTGTCGCTGAGAAAGTAGTAGCATTAGCCTTAGTTTGAGAAGATGAGGTCGAACAACATCCAGTTTATTTCACCAGCAAAGTCTTACAAGGACCCGAATTAAGGTATCAAAAGATAGAAAAATTTGCATATGTCTTAATTCTGGCGTCCAGAAGACTCCGACCTTACTTTCAGGCTCACACCATAAGAGTCCGAAAGAACTAGCCCATGAAACAAATCCTTCAAAAAACAGACATCGCAGGTCGTATGGTTCAATGGGCTATAGAGCTATCCAAATTCGACTTGAAATACAAACTCGGATAGCGATTAAAACCCACTGCCTTACTGACTTCTTGGCAGAATACACAGGTGACAAAAGTGAAGCCTCTACGACCTGGATCCTTTATGTGGTTGGATCCTCTAATAAAGTCAGAAGCGGCGCTGGCATCATCTTAGTGAATGACGATGGGACTCAAATAGAAGTCTCCTTGAAGTTCGAATTCCCTGCTTCCAAAAACCATGCTGAATATGAGGCCTTAATCACAGGGTTGAAACTCGCCAAAGAAGTTGGTGCGACCAAGGTAGTAGTCTTTAGTGACTCCCAGGTAGTAACTTCTAAGATCAATGGAGAGTACCAGGCAAAGGATCCTAATATGAAAAGGTACTTGGAGAAAACACTTGAGCATCTTAGGCAATTTCAAGAAACCAAGGTTAGGCACATAACTTGGGAACTCAACAGCAGAGCCGAGGCCCTCTCCAAGCTAGCAAGTACCAAACCTGGAGAAAATAAAAGAAGTTTGATACAAAATACTCTCCATGATCAAAAGGAAGCCAAGAAACTTAAGGAAGCACAAAACTACACTTTGGTACAAAACTTTCCTTATAAAAGAGGGATATCTATGCCATTGTTAAAGTGCGTTCCGACTTCCAAGATAGAGGAAGTCTTGGAAGAAGTGCACAACGGCATTTGTGGGAATCATCTCGAAGCAAGGTCTTTAGCCAGGAAGGTGATCCGAGCTGAGTTTTTCTGGCCGACCTTACAAAAGGACGCCACTGACTTCGTGAAAAGTTTCAACCTTGTCAGATGCATGAGAACTTCCACGTCATTCCCCCGAAGAGCTCATTAGCGTGACCTCTCCCTGGCCTTTTGCGAAATGGGGATTGGACCTACTCGGACCCTTTTCCCAAGCTCCTGGGCAGGTCAAATACCTGATTGTGGGAGTGGAATACTTCACCAAGTTGATAGAAGTGGAGCCGCTGACTACCATGTCAACTCAAAGAAGTCGGAGGTTCCTGTACAAGAATATCATTACCCGATTTGGAGTCCCTCACTCCATTACCACAGATAATGGTACACAGTTCACTGACACAACATTCAAAAATCTGGTGGCCAGTATGAAGATCAAGCATCAATTCACATCAGTAGAGTATCCTCAAGCCAATAGGCAAGCTGAATCCGCCAATAAAGTTATATTAGCAGGGTTAAAAAAGAGGTTGCAGGAGGCGAAGGGAGCTTTGATACACCCCATTTTTAGGGTTTATCTTGTGCTTAATTTAGGGAATTTTATCACCTTTTTCTCACATTTATTCAATGAAATGGCATGGTTTCATGATTGTCTCCTAATTTATGCTTAAGTGTAAAAACATGCTTTTTAGACCTTTAATTAGCTAAATTTAATTTACGTTTAATTCCACTAGATGCCTTGATATGTTTGTTAGTGAATTCAGGTTGAAAAGGCTAGGAATGGATCAAGGGATTGAAGAGGAAAGCATGCAAAATGGAGAACACGTGAAAAATCAAGGATTTAGGATGCTAAGATCGGCGAGCACGCGCAGCAGATGCGCACGTGTGGAATGTGAAGTTGAATGGCGACGCATACGTGTGATATGACGCGTACGCGTGGATAGAAAATTGTCAAGTGACGCTTACGCGTGACCCATGCGTATGCGTCGGTGCTCGCACGTGACCCACTTAAAGTGAATCTGCTGGGGGCGATTTCTGGGCTTCCCAGGCCCAGATCCAACTCAATTCTGAGGCTATTAGAGGCATAATTCAAAAAGGGATCAACACATTAGCACATAGTTTAGTTTTGATCATGCTTTAGTTAGTTTCTAGAGAGAGAAGCTCTCTCCTCTCTCTAAATTAGGGTTCTTAGTTTAGATCTAGATCTACTTCTTCTTTTGTCTTAATTTTCCTTTTTCATCTTTAATTGTTCTCTTGTAGTTGTAGCATTCTACTTCTCTTGTAGTTCCTTTGTATTGTTAGTTGTAGTTTATGAATTCTTTTGTAGATCTCCTTTTCCTTTCAATGCGATTTATGATTTCCTTGTCTTTTATGTTTGCTTTAGTCTTCTATTGTTGATCTCTTGCTTTGATTAGTTGTAGTTCCTTTAATTCTTGCAATTCATGTTGTTTACCTTTATTGCATTTTATGTGTTTGATGAAATGCTTCTTTTAGTTATGAGTTAGATCTTTCTTCTCTTGGCTTTGGTTGAGTAATTGGTGACTCTTGAGTTATCAAACTCTTTTGTTGATTGATAATTAGAAGTTGCTAATTGACTTGAATGCTACTAAAGCTAGTCTTTCATTATGATTTGACTAGGACTTGTGGACTCAAGTTGATTATATCCACTTGACTTTCCTTCATAGTTAGAGGTTAACTAAGTAGAGCAATGGACAATTCTCATCACAATTGATGATGATAATAAGGATAGGACTTCCAATTCTCATTACTTGCCAAGAGCTTTGTTAGTTGTTAGTTTATTTTCTTTGCCATTTACATTCCTTGTTTCTTATCTCAAAAACCCCAAAACATACTTCATAGCCAATAACAAGAACACTTTATTGCAATTCCTAGGGAGAACAACCCAAGGTTTGAATACTTCAGTTTATCTTTATTGGGGTTTGTTTTAGTGACAACCAAAATTTTGATTGAAGGAATTGTTTGTTGGTTTAGAACTATACTTGCAACTAGATTACATTTGTGAAATTTTAAACCATACACACAATTTTCGTTCATCAAGCTTGGGTTGAAGAGCTCCCTCAGGTACTATGGGCTTATAAAACATCACCTCACTCCACGACTAGAGAAACACCCTTCCGACTTTCATATGGAATAGGAGCCATGATCCTAGTAGAGAATAATGAGCAAAGTCCAAGGGTGAAATTTTATGATGAAATCGGAAACGTTCAAGCCCAAAAAGAAGAACTCGAATTACTTCCAGAAGTCTGAGAACAAGCACAAATAAGACAAGCAGTGTTAAAGCAAAGGATGGCAAGTAGATACAATAAAAAAGTCATTCGAAGAAGTTTCACCACAAACGACTTAGTCCTGATACAAAATGACATCAGAGTGAACAAGTCGGGAGAAAGAAAGCTTGCTGAAAACTGGAAAGGACCTTTCAAGATAACTAAAGTCTTGGGAAAAGGTTACTACAAGGTATCCGACCTGAATGGAGCTGAGCTCACCAGGTCCTGGCATGCTTGCAATTTAAAGAGATATTATACCTAGAAGCGTGCCCCGTTCCTTGATGTACTATTTTTCCCGGCTTCACAGTTTTTTCCCGAGAAGGGTTTTCCTGAAGGGGTTTTAACGAGGCATCAAAACGGAGGCTAGGGGCATGAATTGTATTCCCTTAGTAGCCAAAGCATCTTTGTAAAGTCATGTTTCACTAATGGCAATATTTCTTTTTCTTAAGTTTCATTATTATTTCTTCGACACGCATTGACTTAAACTCGAAAAAAAGCAAAAATTTGCTACCCAACCTATGTGGTCGACAAGATGAAGTGACGAGGCATAAGTTGGTGTAAAGAGGGTATAAAAGACGATCATATAAAACTCGAAAGTAAGCGACCTACAAGTCGGTAAACGCCCGAGCAAATCAAAATGCATCGCAAAAATAGCCTAAGTTATGAAAGATTCAATAACAAAACAAGTTGAACGTTCGTGCTAAGTAATGGAAGAATTCACCTCGTCAAGTCCTAAAGATCTAGGATACTCAACGAAGGCTGGCGTCAAAAGGCTCACAAACAGTTTAAATAGAAGATATATCAGTTTTTATAAGCTTATTAACATCCTAAGAATAAAGGATAAAATGCTAAAAGGCTTTGTGAAAAGCCTCATCAACAGCCACCAAAATAGCTCGACGGTAGCTAAAAGATCTTTTTTTAAAACACCTACAAGCCGAAGGATAGTTGAAAAATCCTATAAAAAAGGATCAGCATTCATAGTAGCAGTTGTTAAAGATCCCTTCCAAAGGATTAGAGTCAGAAATAAACAAACCAACAACATTCAAAATATATATAAAAGTGTTCATAAAAAAGGGTCCCACAAACCGGGCCTTTATAAAAAACTAAATAGGGCCAATAAGAGGGTTTTGGTCATCAACTGAAGAAGAGGTCGGATCAGCAGCAGAAGTCGGAAGGGTCGGGAGAATCTCTTCGGAAGGAACAACCTTGGGCAGACTCAAAGAACTCGGAGGGACTTCCGAGGAGGTGGCAATTTCTCGGGGAGGAGATTCCACCAAGTGTTGCCCAGCAGTTTTCAGCTCCGAGTCGGTAGGAGGCCGAGGAGGAAAGACCATCTCCCCATCAATCACAACCTTATCAGGATGAAGGGGAGACAAGTCAAGGTCTGGAGCAAGAACCCGAACCTAGTCCTTCAACACTCTAAACACCTCCTCCAACCCTTCCACAACCGATTCCTCCAAATCTATGTAACTCTCCCTAAGTTGCTCCATTTGCCTCTTCAGCTCCAGATTCTCCCTAAAAACTCTAGCATGATTCTCTTGAGACTTCGTCAGCAACCCCTCAGCCAAAGCACAGGAAGCGGCAGACTCCCTCTCTCTATCCCGAGCTTTGAAGAGCTCAGCCTCCAAATTCATTTTTTTCTCTTCCAACCCCTTCTCAGCCTCTCTAAGAGTGGCCACCTTGGCTTGAAGGGCCTCCAAAAAATACTGTGTAGCATTCAAAGGAGCCTTTTCAAACAACTTAAGAAGGGTAGAGCATACTCGAGCAGTTGGGATCCCCCCTCAAATTAAGACTTTAAGGTGATTTTTTATAGAAGCGTCATCCATAGCAATAAAGCTATGAGGAAGAACGTGCTTCTCGCAAAACTTCACTCAATCGAACCAGCATCATCAATATTAACGATGCTGGATTCCGAAGTATTCCTCTTTTTAGAGGTCGGCTCCAAAAAGGGAGGAACTGGAGGAGTAAGAACTAAAGAAGGAGGTGGAAGAGGAGGAGGAAGAAGAGGGTTTACCGACTTGTTCTGAGAGAAAAACGTCCTTGAATCAGACCTGGTCGGAGAGGACGTATCCGACTTGCTACTCTTCTGCAGCTGAGCAACTCGGGCACGGGCATTTCTCTTCCCCTCCTAGACCTTCTGGTAAGCTTTAGACCCGCTTTTCATTTTTTCTACAAAAGAATAGAAAGGCATAAAAAACAAGTCAGAAAAATGGGTAATTGCCTGGATAGTAACAATAAAGAAGACTACCTAGCTCGATACGGACAAAGCTCGGAGTTTCAAGCAGAAATTTTTCAGTGTCGAGGTTTGGAGCCCATCCCCAAGCCTCTCGAAAGAATTCGACTACAACCTCTTCGACTTCATCCAAATCCACCAAATTATACTTTTCAACTAAGGCTGCCTCTATCCAGTATAGTGGGAAGCGAGGCTCATTACTCTCGTTTAGAAAAAAGGAATGGTGACATTCTACGGCTCAGACTTTGAAAAAGAAATTCTTGAAATCATGGAAGGATTTGTTAGAGATAGAAAAGACTCTCGAACCTTGAATGGCTCGGAAGAAAACCCATTGTTGCTTGTTTTTATTAGAAGTAGCACTGAAAGGCTACGTAAGATGAAACAGAAAGAAAAAATCCGTAAAGAAATCAAAAAACCAAGCTCGTGACTAATAAGTTAGTAGATTTTCATGAAACCCCAAGAATTTGGATGCAATTGGGAAGGAGCAACTCTACAGTAAAAAAGGACTTCAGTTTCAAAATTAGAAAAAGGAAATGTAACTCCAAGTCGGGTGAAAAAAACAATCATACATAAAATTGAAGGGGGATTCAGAATTTACAACTCTGCCAAAGCAGATTCGGTCCTCTGGGTCAGGGGCAACCAACTTGTACTTCACCTTGTCCTCTCCGGAACTAAAGAGCCTATGGTGCTTTCGAAACTCATCCACAAAAATACTATCTACTAAAGGAATTTCGCAAAGAACTGAGGTATCTACCCATCTCAACAAATCCTCAAGAACCCTTGAAGACATTTTGGAAACAGAAGGACGAGACATATAAGATGGTATACCTACATTATACAAAAGAAGAAAAAGAATAATTACAAACAAGTTCGAAACAAGAGGCAGTTTTCTTTAAAAGAGCAACCCACAGCCACAAAGAAATAATCTTTTTAAGAAAAACCGAAGGTCCCTAATACATACAGCACCAAAACGACAACAAAGATATATAAAACCTACATAGAATCTCTCGACAAACACCTAGTCCAGCAAGCAGAGATCACAATAACAGTGGAAACACAGTAAAAAGCATAGCAGTATGAAACTAACCTTTCTTCGGAAAAGAATGGAGGGAGAAGGGTTCTCAACGGAGGAGAAGTGAACGTCTTGAGGTACCAAATGCTGGAAAACGAAAGGGCTAGAGGAAGACGAAGAAGGCGCGAAAGAGAGAAAGAAAGCTCACAGAGGAAGACAAAAAAGAAGAAAGAGAAAAAGGGGAGAAAATATTTATAAGGCACAAGGGGAAAAACCGTAAAAAGCCCAACTTATTAAAAGAGTGTGCCGTTATCAATGTAACTGTTCCCCCACATGTTAATGTGAAAAGTCAACGGACGTGACGGTTGACAACCTGAAATGACGTCGGATTTTTTATTCGAAATCACGTCGGCTTTCCGACTTAAAAGAAGATACCGACCTAAATGTCTCCAACTCCCTCTATGCTTGAATCCGACTCAAAAACAAAGAGATCGGACTCAAGCAGGGGTACTATTCATATCCTGATCCAAGAACATAAGTCAGGCCCAATAAAGTGAAAAGGCCCAATAAAGAGAATGAACCTTATCGCATACCCGACTTCTTTAAGGAGGTCGGATTCGACGAAGACAGATAGCTCATGCTTACCCACGAATATAAAAAATTAATTAATTATACTGCCTAAACTATAGGTAATAATATTAATAATTTTGTAATTTAAATTTACGAATAGTCTCGCCATCCGTAAAATAAAAAGTTTTTTTTTTTTTTCTATAAATAATCCATTATTATCCTCATCAACCTCTCGCTCGCGAGACGATGTATCTAGGTGGTAGTGCCGTAGTGGTGGTGAATGATCGTCTCACTCTTATCCTCATCTATATAATGTTGACATCTTTTGTAGTTTTATATATGTGTTTAATAGATGAATATGAATTATTATATGTTGACTATTTCAAGAGGTGACATGAAGTTTTGTAAAAAACATTGAAAATCAAATATTGTTGAAGGTTAAGTGTAACTTGTGAGATAGAATTTAGAGTAAAATGACAAATATTGTCTGGCGATTTTTTTTTTTTTGATAAATTGGTTTTTTTTAAAATTTATTAATAAAATTTTTTAAAATAACAAATATAAATATATTATTTTTAAATTAGTCTCTTGTAATTAAGATAAAAAATCTTAATTTAAAATAATTTATTTATATTTATTATCTTAAAAATTTTTATTAATATTTTTTTTAAAGATTAATTTATCTAATATATATATATATTTTAGAATTCATTTGTTACTTTAATTTATTCAAGAATTTATATATATCGCAACGAAATCATAAGAGAGAATCTAAAACCAAAGTGGAATAATTACTATATATAAAACAAGCGATTAATACATTCAACAACCAACTGATTAAACCGCCAACAAGGAGAGCGAATTAAATAAAAAAAAAAAACAATGGGAGACGCTAATACATGAGGAACTCGCCTAAGTGGAGGTCCTAGTCACCATCATATCCCTTTATTCTTAGTAAATAATTAATTAATAATGCAACGGAAATTGAAGTGTGTCATAATCTCCAAAGTAGGAAGTGGCTGTGTGGTATCCGCTTCCTCTCTAACACATCTCTTCATATCTTAATTTATGGCTTGATGCTGTCATATTGAAACAAAACAAAAAATTAAGAAATTAATGATGTTAGGTATGTATATATATATATATATATGCGCTTCTATATGCTCATAAAAAAGTCAAAGTATGTTCGCAATGCAATAAGTAAGATAAACTAGTCACTGTAATGAGATAACAAAAAATAATGATCAATAATTAACTAATAATTAATAAAATTTAGTTAACAATTATCTTAAAGACACGAATTAAAATTATTATTTTTAAAAGATTTTAAACTTTTTATTGTAATAAAAAAATGCAATAATGTATAAGAAACTTGAACAGTGTATTTTTTATATTTTTTAATTAATAATTTTAATATGTGTCTTAAAAACATAATTTAACTAAATCCTAATTATTAGTTAGTATAGATATCGAAAATTAAGAAAGAAAAATGGAATGCATCATAGATAATAACTTGTTACTTTTAATTTGCAACTATGAATGCCTCTTCATATTCTTTCTAAAAGTTAATTATATAGACGATCACTTTTCTCTTTCATAATTGCAATTTTTCCCTTTTATTTTTCTTTTAATGTTCCTTTTTCCAATTTATGCATACTTTTAATCAATTGAACTGTGGTTTTAGGCATGATAAATTAACCATGTTAAACATGTACTAAAATCAATCATTAATATAAAATACATATAAAAATATAAAATATATATTAAAATTAAATTAAATTATACATATATTTATATATAAATATATGATACTTAATTTTAATGACTAATTTTAATGTACGTATAAATAGCAATTTTAGGAAAAGTATGAGGAGCCAATGAAATATTTGTACAATGCGTACAATGGAGGTTTAGCGAAGTATTAGAGATATAACCATTAATGTTACTTTTTTTCATGAGCTGAAGTTTTTAGAATGAGTGGTATCATAATGTGGTATTAGAATTCTAGATTCGAAAAGTCAAGAGTTCGATCATTGATGAACCCAAAATGATGTTCATTTTGTAACTCAATAGCTCATTGTACACATTACACAAATAGTCCATTGTCTCCCTAACGGGATCCGCAATTTTAATAGCGACTATTATGAGTTTGATAATAACTTACGTGCTACAATCGGTGGAGATGCTGAATTTGTAAGGGAGGTTAACTCCACATCTGCCAGGAAGTGATTGAGAATAGGTAGGGCTGATGCCAGCAATACTTTGGGCCGCACTTTTTAGGCAGCCACAGGCAGTCCTGCGGTCGGCAGTAGTGGCAGCAGCCGCGTTAAGGGACCTAACCCCATTACAACATCCTGCTGTAGGAACTCCCCCCATTCGTAGGTACGGTATGCATGGTGATAGTGCACCAACCACTCGACCACATGTGATGGCGCCCTGGACCATTGGTGCACCCACCAAGGCCATGCACACCAAAGTAACCACACATGCAACCTTGAGGCTAGCCATAATAGTATAAATTTGCAAATGGAATTGATTTCTTGCAATTTGGTGAGTACAAGTGGTGTAAGGGGATGGGTTTATATAGAAGATTGAAGAGTGAAAGGATAATGCTGTATTATTAATTTATTATTATTGCTATAGGTGTGAGCATGAATGGAAAGAAAGATATACTAGTAAAATGAAGAGTGAACCGACATGAGTTTGTTACGTGGTGGTTGTGCTCAATTTAATGCTCTATGGTTCCTGCACTATTCTTGGTTAATATAAGATTGTGACCTTGCCTGTAGGAAGGGGTATGTAAGATTTGCCTCTGCCCATAACGATCCCAATTTGAAATATATATTTTTTGTCGGATTTAGATTTATTATTTTTATTTAATGTTATTTTCAGTTGAAGTTGGATTAGGCTTTTAGTATATTTAATTCGGTCTAAAAGTATATTTTATATTAAATTTAGTAATAAAATATTTTATTTTTATATTCTAATTAATTAATATTTTATAGTGTATAATGTTATTTTTATTTTAAAATAATTTGTTTTAATACAAATATTATATAATATTTATTAAATTTTTAATTTTTAAAGATCTAAAATCGTATACATTTTTTATATGTCAGATCAACTTGTTTATTTCGATTTATTTTAAATTAGTTTAAAATTAATTTTTTTTAAAAATAAATTTTATAAAATATTATTAGAATTAGGTTTGAGCCTAACAAAATTCGACCGACATAATACATGCAAACCTACCCCTAGTTGTAGATAGGTTGGATAAATTTTATACATGTAAATGGATCTGAAAAAAAATGAAGTTATTTGTATACGACGATGGTAGAGTAAAAAATATAAAATCATGTATAAATAAGTGAAAACATCAATCAACAAGTTTGTTAACATTTAGTATAGACAGATTTAAAGATGACTCAGATTATTATATGCTCCTAAAAAAGTTAATTTTCTTTCTTAACAATAATTAGAATGGAAAGGAATGTTTTAATGAGAGAAAAAGTATACATATCATTCATTAGTAGGATTATTTAATTTGTATATATTACTGTGTAAAATTCTCATATAAGCTAGAAGAATCATGTAATAAAAAGAATTTGATTGGATGCATGTAAGTGTATTATAATTAAACTCAAAATTATGTAATAATTAATAATATTATTATATTTACCAAAATTATCATTAAGCTAATTTATTATTTATATACAAATTTATTAGTGTTTCAAAAAGGCCATCTACTCTTTGTTAAATTTGGGGGACCTTTGCATCTGGTAGGGCAGAAAAATTGACGGGTTAGGTAGATTTTATGCTTTTGATTTTTGGTGTGGGAGAGAGAAAGGTGTATATCAATATGGCATGAGCAGATGAGTGTTTTATTTGGCTATGGAAGGACACAAATCGGATGCATCGATTTGTTTGTATTGTTTTGTTTTTTAAACAAACAATCACAAATCGAACGGTCCGATTTGTGATTTCGAAAATAAAAAAAATTTTAATGTTAAAATCGGACCGTCCGATTTTTATTTTAACAAATAAAAAAAATAAAAAATACAAATCGTACCATCCGATTTGGAGTTTAATTTTTGCTTTAAGCAAATCGGACCCTCCGAGTTGTAATTTATTTTTTTCACCAAACAAATCGGACCGTCCGATTTGAATAAAACACCATATGAAAAAAAATACCTAATTTTCCAATAACAATGTATTACACATATATTTACCCAATATAAAAAAAATTAGCCGTAGATTTTATATACGACAGCATTTAACGAGAACGGGTTTAAAAAAAGAAGAGTGAATACCCAATTCGATCTTTGACAATTATTTTAAAAGGATTACGAGGTCTTTAATAAAAAAAATATTCAATTTGGCCTCTAAATTTTAGTTTTATGGGAGTGATTAGTTTCTGTATAAAAAAAAAAAAACACTGCCATAGGAACTAATCAGTTCCATAAAAGTAAATCTCAAGAGTTAGATTGAATATTTTTTTTTTGTTAAGGGTCTCGTTGTCTTTTGAAATAATTGTCAAAGACCGTTTAAAGTTTTTCTCTAAAAAAAATATTGATTCTTTTTTTCATATTGAAGAGGAAACTTTCATTCGCAAAAATTGTCAAATAATATTTGCTTATCAAAAAAGACATTAAATTTGTATCTAAAAAGATAGAAAAGTATCCTTTATGTTAAATTATAATAAATTGAGTAGGAATGCCCAATATTTAATTATAAAAAATTAAAAAAAGAGAAAAATAGAGATAAATTTGAGTCTCATTCATTTCTAATTCTATACAAATGATTGCAACACAGTCATATATATATATTTCTTTAAGTAAATCTGAGTATTTTCTAAATTTACAAAAGATTAAACTACTATTTAATTTGTATCTACGAAAATTTTAAATGCTGACAAATGGGTAGAAGACAAAATCACTAGATTTGAAAATTGGAGTTGGATTGCCGAATCATGACCCGGCCGATTTTTGAAATGTGGCAAAAACAGTGCGTTTGAAATGCTGAAAAAGGAACCCTAGTCCACCCACTCACCCCTATCCTCTCGAGTCTCCACTCAACTCTCAAGTCTCCACTCACTCTCCACTAACGAGTAGAAGCAGAATGCGAAGCAGCAGTGCAACACTCACTTCAAGCTTTCGGCGCAACTTTCGTTCAGTCACCGCTGCTGTCGCAACTTCCGTGGAGCTAACGTCAGTTAGCTCTATTCGTGCAGCCACTTTCCGTTGCGAAGTCAGCTTGGTTTGATCTTCAAAAATCGCAGCCACCGCCAGCGACACTTTCTGTCGCGCAGTGTCTTCCCACCAGCGGCAACTCTGTTCCACCCTTCCACCCCGTCAGCCACTGTCTTACCTCTTGCCAGCCATTGTCTCCGTTAGCTCTGCATTTTTTTATGCTTTCAGCTTCTAACCCTAGGTATAAATTTTGTTCTTTGTAATAATAATTGTTGAAGCATTGATTAATTGTTGGTTATAAACCTTATTGTTGATTGCTTGAAGCATGATTAATTATTGAAGCATTGATTAACTGTTGGTTCTAAATTTTGCTGTTGATTGCTTGAAGCATGATTAATTGTTGAAGCATTAGTAGTTATTGGGTGCTAAACTTTGCTGTTGAAGTATTGGTTGATTGTTATATAATTGATTAATAATTAAATAATTGAATAATTGAATTTGTGTAGTTAATTGAATAATTGATTAATACGTAAGAAACTTGGTTTATTTAACATAATATTGCAGAGTGTGGAGCTAACAAGTGAAGTTATAGAGTTTTTAAATGGTATACCTTTCTATTGTTGGATTCAGATAAAGTATGTAACAACATTTTTTATCCACTCCAATATGCACATCCATTTAGTTAGCTTCCATGCTCATTTTAATTTATACTTTCTGCTCTTTGATATTTCAAAACTTGACACTTTCTAGGATTGATCCCTATGTCCTGCAAAAATTGATAAGCTTAATAATACTCCAGAGAGGTGAACATTCCCTTTATTTGTCCCTTTTTCTTTTCCCAAATAAGTAATTAATTTTCCACTACTATCATATTAATCTGCACTTTTTTTGTTTTTTTTTGGAGGGGGTTTTAATATTAATCTGCATAGTTAAATTACTCTTTTGTGACATTGAAAAAGTAGACTTAAATTGTTTAATGGTCTCTAATCATATTAATCTACAGCAAGTTATGGTGAATTTTGATGATTGATGACAAAGTTGTATGTTGACATTTTATGTTTGGTTGGTTATTTTTGTTATTTGATTTTTGAGTTTGTATTTGAATGGAATGATAAAATTTTGGTTTATGTAGTACTTTTAATTTGGATGATATTTTAAAGTTTATATTAGACTATAATTATGTTTTAGTGTGTTTATTTATATTTTATTTATTATTTTTATAAAATGGTTTTTTTTAGTTCAACTACGGTCGAACCAGTTGAACCTATGAACCAGTGAACAAGTAGCTAGAATGGTTCGATGGCCGGTTCAATTTTCAGAACTTTGGTAGCAACAACAACAAAAATCTCACCATCACTCTTCAAAGCCATGGCCAATTCTCTCATCTTACCTTTTTTGACTGACACGCAATGCCAACGCCATACCCCATACTTGCAAGGATTACTTCAAAAACAGCTTCCTGCGTAGTGTTCAGGTCCTTCATAGACCCGGGTGGTTATGATGCTGGTATAGTGAGATGCCACAGAGCTCGGTTTGCAAGGGCGAGAGATTTAGGATGACACAAGATAGAATGGCGAAGGGTATAGTAAGGGGTTAGCATATGTTATTGGGACGGGAGAGGATGAGGAGCGAGTCGCCGCTACTTCCACCGTGGTGAGGCTGGCAAGGAAGTACGCTGAGGTTAGAGTGAAGCTTCCAATTCATTTTTCTAACTTTATTGGCGCCTAGAAAAAGAGGAAGGAACCCATCTAGGCAGCGCAATGGGAGAGAGGAGTCAAACCACCTCAGGTGGGATGCGACTACAGTGAGGAATCAAATCCGCCTTAGCATTACGCGAAGGCAATGAGGAATCGAAGCCACCTTGATTTTGAAATTATTGTTAAAGCTTTTTTCTTTTCCTGAAAAAGAATCTGTCTTTCTTAGTTTTTCTTATTGCTTTGATTGTGGCTAGATTTGGGGGTTTGTTGTTTTTTCGTGTGCTGTGATTGAAGAATAGAAAAAGAATATCAGTGTGCGACTGCAATTGGAGATGAAGAGGAGGGAAAAGGTGTTAGTGATTGGGGTTGAGGCTGGCAGAGGCTGTAGTGTGGGTGGTTGGGATTGGCAGCGGCGACAAAGATGAGGGTGATGGCTGGTGGTTGCTGGCAAAGGGGATAATAGATTGATGTTGAGAATATATATATATATATATATATATATATATATATATATATATATATATAGAGAGAGAGAGAGAGAGAGATGGTAATAGTGATGGAGAAAAGGATAATTTAGGATTTTTCAATACTTTTTTAAGGTTTGGATAGTTTTATCGTACGGAATCGATCTTTTATGGATATAACGTCAATTTCATTGTTTCGTGGGTATATTTATCAGTGTTTAGAACTTTTATGGGTACAAGTGGTAGTTTATTCTTTACAAAACTATTCATGAAATCAAATTTTTCCGCGGATATCTTCTTCGCATATCTTGAAAGATTGCACTACCAACTCTAACAAATAAAAAAAAATTAAAGACCATTACATCCAAAGAAAAACTATTATACCACAAAAGAAAAAGGATAAACTACTAAAGGATTATTAAAATCTAAATTTACTTTCTGTGGATATTTCTCCCAATACTACAAGAAAAATATTGAATATTTTCAGATTGTGTCTCAAGTTAGTGGTGGGCTTACTGACGAATTTACCGTCAGAACATTTATCGGAGGATTCCGGTTTGCGACGGTAAATTTTTCCGTAATAATTGGAGAAAAAAATTGGTGTGATCATTACCGATGGATTTAGGATCGGATTTTTCCAATAGTAAACCTAATTAGTGCAATGCTGCGTTTTGGTCACTCGTTGATTCATTATATCCGCCGGTAAATTCAACGATAATTTTGTCCTAAATTCGAATCGTGAACCCTCTCCTCCCTCATTTCGAATTACAATCTCTCCCTCTCTCCTCACCCTCTCTCTCTCCCTCTCTCTCTAACCCTTTCGTCTCTCTGCATTAACAACGTCTCCAGCAGCCCCATCTCATCATCCATCTCTCCTTCATAGAAGCTTCAACGCAACTCCGCCTACTCGTCTCCCACTCTCTCTCTTTCTAACCATGTCGTTTCACCCTTAACACGGCATCTCCGGCAGCCCCCTCTGGTCATTTGTCTCTTCTTCAAGCGAGCTTCGATGTAACTCCGATGACCGATGACTGCCGTCTCTGGCTTCGAAAACAACATAATGCCACTACAACTCTTTTCCTTTTCTTCATTTTTTTCTGTTTTTGCAATTCAGATTCTTAATCAAATCTCTATCAATTCTGTTTTGGTTAGTTTTTGTTTTATTAGTTTGAATTTTAGTTAGTTAGCTTAGTTAGAGTTATTTTATGTTTTAGTAGATTTAGGTGGTTAAGATAGGATTAGAATTAATTACTAGGTTTTGAGACTGATGGAAGTGTTTGGAATTTATTCATTTCTGATGAATATGCTGCTGAAACTATTTGGTTAAATTTTTTATTGTGTTGATAACTTCCGTTGTTAATGCCTGTTTTGCTAAAAAATTGTTGTAAAATGGGTTAAATGGCATTGACTTGATTTTGAGTTATCAATTACTACTTGGTTGTTTTGATTTTGTATATTTGATATTCGTGCACTTCAAGTATTTGTGAAATTGCCTTTATAAGTATTTTTAGATTTTTAAATCACATGTTGTAGCTCCCATGCGGTTTGAATTAATTATCTATGTTTAGGCAGTTGATTAAGCATGATTCATTTTGTTACTTGGTGATGCTTGTTCATACTTACTATTGCTTTGATTATCGAGTTTGTGCACTTATGCCTTGTGGACATACTAAAATCTAAATTGTTTTAATGTTGGTACTTCACATAATTTAGATAATTCATTTGGCATATTGCATTGAAATTGTGAAGTTGAATTGTGAGTTTTCCTATTAACATTTTTTTAAAATTTTTAAGTTATATTGAACACTTATGCACACTAAAATGAGTGAACTGAACACTTAATTACTTTCTCTATTTGTGACATAAAGCTATCAAGTGCTACTGTGTGAGTTCTAATATGTATTTTTGAGTTGTTTTTTATCTGAGTTATAGGTTGTGACACATATTTGTTATTATATTATTTTTGTGACATATATTTTGCTGGTATGCTCTTTGTAGATATGACGACAGGTAAAGGTGTCTTGAATCGGCCTCGTGGTCATGGTAGAAGGAGGGTGTCTACTGGTATCCCTGAGACTTCTGAGTCATCACCATCTACTCTGACTACCACTGGGATGTCACAGGCAATGGGATCACAAGATCAGCCATTCATCATAGTCTCCAATCCCAACTACGTGGCTCCTTCTATTGTGCCACCCCCACTACCAGGAAGTCCTCTAGCTGCTTCACCAAAGTGGGTTCCTCCACCACCTCCATCCACTCAGTAGCTCACTATTTCGATGATGACACCACCTCCAACGATAGATACCGCTGATAAACCCCGTTTTGACGGTTTATCCTGTATTGATTTTAAGAGATTTTATCACCTTTTACCCGCATTTATTCAATGAAATAGCATGGTTTTGTGAGTGTCTCCTTATTTGTGCTTAGATGTGAAAACATGCTTTTAGACCCTGAATTTGATGGTTTTAATCTCCCTTTGATTCCACTAGATGCCTTGATATGTTTGTTAGTGGTTTCAGATTGAAAAGGCTAAGAATGGATCAAAGGAGTGAAGAGGAAAGCATGAAAAGTGGAGAAATCATGAAAAGTCAAAGAAGTTGAACTTGCCCATGGACGCGCGCGCGCACCTGGCGCTTGCGCGCACCTGCGAATCACCCCATGGACGCGTACGCGTGCTGTGCGCGTACGCGTCGGTGTTGGTTTATGATTTTTTAATGAAAACGTGACCAACGAATTCTCAAGAGTTGTGGGGCCCAATCCCAACCAACTTTGGCGCCAAAGATGCTATTTAAAGCCAAGGATTGAAGAGCAATGGGGATTCCAATCATACACACTCATTAGGATTAGTTTAGAGTTAGTTTCTAGAGAGAGAAGCTCTCTCTTCCCTCTAGAATTAGGATTAGGATTAGGTTTAGTTCTTAGATCTAGGTTTTAATCTTTGCTTTCTTCCACTTATATCTCTCAATTCTTTGTTTCTACATTCAATCTTCTTCTATTCTTTTGTTGTACTTTGCTTTATGTTATTCTTATATTTTGTTGTAGATCTAGTATTGTTCCTTCTACATTCTTCCAATTCAATAAGAGGTAATTCATAATAATTGTTCTTCTTTGCTTTTCTATTGTTGATCTCTTGCCTTTGTAGTTGTAGATTTCTTTAATTCTTACATTTAATAATGTTTACTTCTATTGCACTCTATGTGTTTGTTGAAATGTCTCTTTTAGTTTTAGTGTAGATTTTGTTCCTCTTGGCCTAGGTAGAGTAATTAGTGACACTTGAGTTATCTAATTCCTTTGTTGATTGATAATTGGAGAGATTGCTAATTGGTTTGGAGTGCACTAAAGCTAGTCTTCCCTTGGGAGTTGGCTAGGACTTGTGGCTCAAGTCAATTCATCCACTTGACTTTCCTTTAATTAGTAAGGGTTAACTAAGTGGTAGCAATGAACAATTCTCATTACAATTGAGAAGGATAACTAGGATAGGACTTCTAATTTTCATACCTTGCCAAGAGCCTTTTATAGTTGTTAGTTTATTTTCATTACCATTTACTTTTCATGCTTCTTATCCAAAACCCCAAAATAACTCATAACCAATAACAAGACACTTTATTGTAATTCCTAGGGAGAACGACCTGAGGTCCAATACTTCGATTTATAAATTTTAGGGGTTTGTACTAGTGACAAACAACTTTTTGTATGAAAGGATTATTGCTTGGTTTAGAAACTATACTTTACAACGAGATTTCATTAGTGAATTTCTAAACCGTCAAAAATCCGTTCATCAAAATGGCGCCATTGCCGGGGAATTGCAATGGTGTTATGTTATTGGTTATTGTATATATGTGAATAGTGTGAATATGTTTGCTTTTGTTAGCTCTTGCTAGTTTTAGGATTTAATTTTCTTGCTTCTTATTTGATTTTGTTTTCATTTTCTTCTTGCTATCATGAATTCTCACCTTGGCTATGAGTTTGGTTATCAACATGTTGTAGGAAATGAGGACTATAATGAAGATGTGTATCAAGAATGGGATGACCAAAGGTGGAAGGAGCCATATGCATATGATCAATCTTCATGGCAACAACCTCCACCAATACACTATGAAGAAGAGCCATTCTATGATTCATACCAATCCAATGGCTATGGTGACTCACCTTGTGATTTTCAAGAACTACCACCATATGCCTATGATCCATACCCTCAACATAACTCCCAACCATACTCACAAGCCCCTTCTTACCAACCATCTTCATATGACCCTAATCCATATCCATTCTACCAACAACCATATGAGCAATATGAACCACACATAGAGCCACCACCACGCCAACATCAACATTTTCAAGAGCCACCTCCTCCACATTATTACCAAGATGAACCACCTCCAATATATGAAAATTTTCAACCACAAGATGAATACTACTTTCCACCACAACCTCCCATGGAAGAATACTCATATCCATTGATCCAAGAGCCACATGATCCTAATCATATTATTCAAGAGGAACAAGAGTCAAGGGATCGTCTCAAGGAAGCATTGGATCAATTTCAAGCAACCATGGAGTGTGTTGTGCAACAAGTGGAAAGAGTGGAAAACATAGAACCACCACAACTCTACCAAGGAGAACCACCTTCCTACTATGAACCCTTCTCCCAAAATGATGAATCCTTCCGTCCACCCCAACCTCCAATGGATAACATCCTTGGTGTTCTTGTTCAAGGGCAAGAAGAGATGAAAAGGGATGTGCAAAATTTCGTGGCCACCTTGGATGCGGTAACAAATCAATTAGCCTCCCAATGCTTGAACACTCAAGGAACTCCCATGGCTACATGTGGAGAATCAAATGAAGAACATAGCATGAAGGAGAGATTGGAAACTCCGGTGGGAAATGAAGGAAGTTGCTTTGTATTAGAACAATTGGAGGAAGCTTTAATTGTTGAAGACAAGAAAGAAGTGGTAGAAGACTTAGGAGATGCGGAGCTTCCATGGGAACATAGAGTTGAAGAAAACCCCTCCAAGATGATTGAAATCGATGCTAGGGAGGAAAGTGCACACCTTCCAAGGCATATTCCATATGAAGACTTGGATGGGATAGAGCAAGAACTGAGTTCCCATGGCAATAAAGAGCAAGCATCAAGTTCTAGTAGTGGAGAATCCTTTGAACTTGAAGAACCTTCTCCCGGTGCATTTGAAAATGTTGCGGAGGTAAACTTCTTTCACCCTCCCAATTATAGTTTGATTAAGGGAAAAGGCTTAGATAGTATTAATGAACAAAGGATTGAATTAGAGAGATCTTGTGAAGAGGTGGAAGTCCTTAGAAATAGAAGGATGGGAGTGGAATACGCTTTGTCAAGATCTTTGGGAGCATCTGTGCCTAGGTTGTCATCTAACCCTTCACTTAAGTGGGTAAAATTCATTTCTATTAGCTTCATTATCCCACTTGAGTATGGCTTGCTCGAAGCGGATGGTCAACTTAGGATGCTTTGTGGGATGAAGCGTAAGCGAAAGATGTTTCGTGGTTGGCGTTGCAAATCAAGGCTCATTTTGGTTGATACTTCAAGAGTTGAATACAAAGGTGGGAATAGTGCTCAAATAGATGGGTCTAGGAGGATTGTTGGGCACTTCATAGAGAATTCATCTTGTTCACCATCCGGATGGATTAATAATGATGATCAACTTCAAGACGGGTGTGAAAATAAAGTGTGGGATCCCGGATTACAAGAAGAGGATCAACTTTGGGAGCCCCAAGCTTGTGAAGAACTCCATCAAGACTTGGCTCAATCCATGAAGAATCTTGGGGCACAATGGAGAACCAAGCATTGGTGGGAGTTCCAAGATGAATACAAGCATAAGCCACCTTGATGAGGAGCTCCCCATAAGTCCAACTTAAGGACAATAAACAAAAGTGCTAGGTGGGAGACAACCCACCATGGTAAAATCCTTTCATTTTCTCTTTTGTACATATTGATAGAATTAGTTTAATTTCATGTTTTGTTTAGATAGTTGAGTTTAATTGGTAGTTTAGTATGTTAAATAAGGTTTTAGGGTGTTTTGGTAGATGCTTGGAGGTTTAGAATGCTGAGATTGGTGCAAAAACATTTAAAAAAAATTTTGAAAAACAGAGCACCATCCACGCGTACGCGTACATGGCGCGTACGCGCACTTCCAGCATTTTCGATCATCCACGCGCGCGCGCCATGCGTGCGTACGCGTGGATTGAGAAGTTCCAACCTCTATACATTTTCTAGAGAGTTGTGCCTGCGCCGCGCCAACGTTGTGCTTCTGGCACAAACCCCACTTGCGCACACGCGCACATGACGCGTACGCGCCACTCTTGAAATAAGCCAACGACGCGTGCGCGCCATGCGTGCGTACGCGTGGATGCCCTTTCTTCTATCCACTTCTTTTCTTTTCCTCTTTCCATTTCTTTCCTTCTCCTTTCTTCTTCCCTCCTTCTACCACTCATCCAACACCTCCAAACACCATTGATAACCATTTATTTTAGTTAACTAATTAGTTAGTCATTTAGTTGATAGTTAGTTTTAGTTAGTTTCCATTTCATTTTTTCTTTTTCATTGTAAGTGTTGGATTGTTATCCTTGCTTACCATTAATTGCTGCTGAGTATTAAAATGGGATGTTTTCTTAACATCATTATGTTTATAATCTTTGTTGGATTCTATGATTGAAGTTATATTTTGCTACTTGGTTTTGAGTTTTTCATGCATACCTTTTGAAAAATACCAAGTGATGAGAATTGTCTTCGAGCTTATAACTCTTTTGAATTGCATGTTGTAGCTAGCCATCATGTGATTTGGATCCTTTTCCCTCGATTAGGCAATCTCTTGATGGATGATGTTGTGCATTTATCGTAATGCATTGTGTTCATGATTATATCCATCCATGTGTTTGGCTTGAATGCTTTTATGCTTCGGTAATACTTGTTTTACCTTACAAGTTCACTTAAAGCATCCCAAGCACACTAGGATAAGTGAAGTGCATGCTTCTTTTGTGACATAGCTTTTATGCTAATGTGTATTCTAAACCGTGCAATTTAGAATTCACACACCTAATACTTCTTAATGTCACACTAATTCACTCACCTCATTTCTAGTGATTTACCTCATTCCAACAATGTATGCTTCCTTGCTTTTATATCTTCTCATCTTATGGTGTTATATTTTTGTTTTTCATAACGAATGTACCACAAGCAAACATGGAAGCAAGCTAAGAACACGCAGCAATCCAGAGACTCGCCGTACCCCCTTGCTCATCTTTGAGTGCACCGAGGACGGTGCAAACTTTTAAGTGTGGGGAGGTCGTCCGACCGGTCGGCGATTTTGGGTGACAAATTTCTAATCCCAATACTTTTGCATTTCATTTTTAGGTTTTTAGGATTTTTACTTGCATTTTCTTATTTTTGCATATATATACACAATAAGCTTAGTCAAAATAATGAAAATTTTCCAAGGATTTCTATCTATAGGGCACCAATTGATTTGAGTGGAAAACTTTTCATAGAACTTGCTTGAATTATATATATTATGGATCATGTTTTGAGCTAAGAACACAAGCAAATGAGATTTGAGCCTAATGGTGTGGTTACATCTTATAACCATTTATTTTTCCTTCTTGTGTGCATTATTCTCTTTCTATGATTGTAATCTTTTGATTTGTTTGATTCTTTATGTCCATTATTATGTGTATTCATGCATTTATATGATTGAGGCCATCATTTCATTAGCTCACTTACCCAAATGGCCTTACCTTTTATCTTCCTTTGTTAGCCAAATTTGAGCCTACGCTTAACCCACTTATTCTTTAATTTAGCACATTACTAGCCTTAAAGCGAAAAATAATAAATGTCCTTAATTTGGATCTTTGATTAGCTTAGGCTAGTGTGTGTGAGTATCATTCAAGTGTGGGAACCTTGGGACATTGGGTGAATAAAAGGGTAGTTTTGTAATGTTATTGGAAATATTGGGAATTGGGTACATACTCATGTATTGATCAAATGTAAAACCTTATGCATTGAGGTTCTTGTATATAAAAAGGAAAAAAAATAAGAAAAAGAAAAGAAAAAGAAAAGAAAAATAATATGGAAAAGAAAAAAAAATAGAAAAAGAAAAAAAAAGAAGAAAAAAAAATAATAATAATAAAAAGGGGACAAAATGCCCCAAAGCAAGGTCCAATAAAATCAATGCATAAGTGTTGTGAAATGAAAAAGAAAATGCATGAGTATGTGAAAAAGTGAGTAGAATGGGTAGTTAGAGTAGAATTTAATTGTATAGGTTATTATATGGGTTAAGTGAAAAGTTTAAGCTTATCAAAGATTCAAATTTCAAGCTCACTTAACCAAATATGCATCCTACCTTGACCCTAACCCCATTACAACCTATGAAAAGACCTCATGATATATGTATGCATGCATGAAATATTTGTTGATTGTTAGAAGAAAAACAAATCTTATAAAGCATGATTAGGAGAGAATTGAGAGAATCAACCCTAAACACTTGAGTGAATAGAGTGCAAACACTACCGGTGAGGGTTTGCTGCTCAATTACATGTTTTCACCTATGATCATAATTTTCATGCAAGTTTGTAAAAATATTTAATAACTCAATTCAATTGTGGATTAGACTTGCTAGTCCTTAGCCCTTGTGCATATATGTTTCTTGGGAATTGATTTATTTTGACCAAACACTTGCATTCATTTAGATAGTTGCATATAGGTAGATTGCATTTAATTAGTTTCCATTGAATAAATGTCATGCCCTTTGCTTCATTCTTGGTTTAAGCATGAGGACATGCTTGGTTTAAGTGTGGGGAGGTTGATAAATCCCGTTTTGACAGTTTATCCTGTATTGATTTTAAGAGATTTTATTGCCTTTTACCCGCATTTATTCAATGAAATAGCATGGTTTTGTGATTGTCTCCTTATTTGTGCTTAGATGTGAAAACATGCTTTTAGACCCTTAATTTGATGGTTTTAATCTCCCTTTGATTCCACTAGATGCCTTGATATGTTTGTTAGTGGTTTCAGATTGAAAAGGCTAAGAATGGATCAAAGGAGTGAAGAGGAAAGCATGCAAAGTGGAGAAATCATGAAAAGTCAAAGAAGTTGAACTCGCCCATGGATGCGTGCGCGCACCTGGCACTTGCGCGCACCTGCGAATCACCCCATGGACGCGTACGCGTGCTATGCGCGTACGCGTCGGTGTTGGTTTATGATTTTTTAATGAAAACGTGACCAACGAATTCTCAAGGGTTGTGGGGCCCAATCCCAACCAACTTTGGCGCCAAAGATGCTATTTAAAGCCAAGGATTGAAGAGCAATGGGGATTCCAATCATACACACTCATTAGGATTAGTTTAGAGTTAGTTTCTAGAGAGAGAAGCTCTCTCTTCCCTCTAGAATTAGGATTAGGATTAGGTTTAGTTCTTAGATCTAGGTTTTAATCTTTGCTTTCTTCTACTTCTATCTCTCAATTCTTTGTTTCTACATTCAATCTTCTTCTATTCTTTTGTTGTACTTTCCTTTATGTTGTTCTTATATTTTGTTGTAGATCTAGTATTGTTCCTTCTACATTCTTCCAATTCAATAAGAGGTAATTCATAATAATTGTTCTTCTTTGCTTTTCTATTGTTGATCTCTTGCCTTTGTAGTTGTAGATTCCTTTAATTCTTGCATTTAATAATGTTTACTTCTATTACACTCTATGTGTTTGTTGAAATGTCTCTTTTAGTTTTAGTGTAGATTTTGTTCCTCTTGGCCTAGGTAGAGTAATTAGTGACACTTGAGTTATCTAATTCCTTTGTTGATTGATAATTGGAGAGATTGCTAATTGGTTTGGAGTGCACTAAAGCTAGTCTTCCCTTGGGAGTTGGCTAGGACTTGTGGCTCAAGTCAATTCATCCACTTGACTTTTCTTTAATTAGTAAGGGTTAACTAAGTGGTAGCAATGAACAATTCTCATTACAATTGAGAAGGATAACTAGGATAGGACTTCTAATTTTCATACCTTGCCAAGAGCCTTTTATAGTTGTTAGTTTATTTTCATTGCCATTTACTTTTCATGCTTCTTATCCAAAACCCCAAAATAACTCATAACCAATAACAAGACACTTTATTGTAATTCCTAGGGAGAACGACCCGAGGTCCAATACTTCGGTTTATAAATTTTAGGGGTTTGTACTAGTGACAAACAACTTTTTGTATGAAAGGATTATTGCTTGGTTTAGAAACTATACTTTACAACGAGATTTCATTAGTGAATTTCTAAACCGTCAAAAATTCGTTCATCAACCGCAGTGCCAGAATTCTCTCACGGATCTCAGCAGATTTCCCCCACCACTTCTCATCGCACAGATGACGATTTGGCCTGATGGTTTGACAGTATGAGTACTATTTTAAGTCTTTTAAATACAAACTATTTTGATATTCTTATTCAACATATGTGGTTGCTAATCTTAAGTTTTCCATTTTAGTTAGTTAGTTTAATTTAGTTAGATTCAATTTTTTGTTTTAGTGGATTTAAGTTGTTAAGACGGGTTTGATTTAGGTTAGTAGGTTTGAACTACTGAAAGTATTTGAGAACTCTTGGTTATTGATGGATGTTGCTACTGATTTTGTGTTGTATATTGACATAATGATTTGTTTGTGAATTGTTTAAGTAAATTGTTGATGGATAGAGTTTTAGGCGTCTTCTAATTGTAGATGAAACTCTATCGAAATTTCTAAAAAATTGAAATATAATTAAGGTTTATAGTTTGGTTCAGATTTGACTGAAACTACTAATCTTAAGTTTTTCATTGATAGATTTACACCAAATAACAATCCATGTACACAAGAGCGTACCAATGTCATCAAGTTGATGTACGACCACTATGGCCGAGTTACAAGAAGATCCCCATCACTACAAGAAATATCATTAAAATCGACGGTTAGGCCGTCGATAATATTAAAAATCGACGGCAAAATGGACAGCGGTGGTGGTTGCTATTAAACTTGTCGATTTTTTCAAAATTCTATAAAATCGACGGCTTGCTTAGCCGTCGATAATAATTTAATAAAATCGACAGTATTTCCGTTGATAATATGAGGTGGAGAATTTTACCTTCTTACTAAAATCGACAATATTTCCGTCTATGATATGAGTTTGTGAATTTTAGTAAAATCGACAACATTGCCGTCGATATTATTATATAAAATCGACAACGCTTTTGTCGATATTTGATTCAATAAAATCGACAAAATAACCGTCGATTTTAATAGTTATATTTGATTTAATAAAATCGACAATGGCCGTCGATTTTAATAGCTATATTTTTTTAAGTATTTTTTCTATTAAAATATTATAATGAGACTAAAAGAAAAAATATTATAAGATGTAATAAAGAAAATTAGAAGATGCATTCATAATTTCTAACACCTAGTCGAATATACAATGGGACTAGCTTTCTCTTTTGCATTGAAATAATTCTCTTCTCCGTCTTTTGATGCTGTACAAGATTTTTTTTTGAATATACCATAATGCAGTATGAACACTGCTATTTATCTTAATTGGATTTTTATTGTTATTTGGTTGACTATTTATGTATAGCTATAAATCTGAGTTCACTCTGAACTAGTCAATGGCTCCTCGATTTCATTATCACATATGCAAGACCACCTCACTACAAAAACTTATGGATTCTCAGGATTTCTGATGTCAAAAACTTTCTCAAAATAGAAAGCCATACAAACTCCAAGTAAGATGGAGAAACGAAAATAAAGGGTCATCATCTTGCCTAACAGCTTCCAGCAGAAAAGTTATTTATATTATGGGAGATACAAGAGTATTTATAAACTGATTCTTCGAATAGTTAGCTTATGTCTAGCTAAAATCTTATTATTCATGGTCCACTTCATCATCCACATACTTGCATGCTTTCAAAAGAAAAAGATATAGGCAAATAAATAATATGAAATAGATATGCATTACAAATCTAAATTAGAATGCACCTCACGCATTTTTGTAAGCTTCTGATATTCTTCCTCGGCCTTCTTAATAGCAGGTAGGACCTTGTTTTCCATGAGATTTTCATAGTGAACCTTTCCCTTAAATTTGTTCAGAAAAAAAATATAATTTCAAAAAAGAAACAAATGAAGATATTATCAAAATTTTTAAACAATAATAAAGAACAGTAAAAATGTATACCTGTTCAGCCGACTCCAGTTCACTTTCAATTTTCTTACATTGATTCCCAGCCTTTTCAATCGCAGTAAATTTGTCCTCTACTGACCCTACATTTGTCATGTTTTAACAGAGTATTATCCATATAACATCTTATCACTTTAAACAGCATAACTGACTCACATAAAAGAAACAATTATTACAATTCATATCACGCAGCTTGTCAAATTTTACTTTAAGATCCTTTACTTTGCCCGATGCTTCATCCTTCCTTTGTCGAAGGGCTTTCAACAATATTTGTTCTTCTAATTTCTTCTTGAATTCCTAGTGTTTATTATAAAAGAAATATTATTTGAACTTAGAAACAAAAACACCAAATCAAGCACTAAACCATTCTCTTCTTTTGTTTTCCTTTTTCCCCCTGGAACTTGCTAGTGTTGAAATAGAATAAAAAATAGAATGACTAATAAGAATTAAGAAATGGGGAAGGACCTTATAGTTTGCTGGATTTGTAAAGAGACTCAACATGGAACACCATCTAAGCAAAATGGCTACGCCTGCCAACCAAAATATCTGATTCCAATGTTTTCGAAAAGAGTGTCATAGAAGAATTAACTAAGTTTTAAAAATAAGTTACTACTTGCATCAAAATCAAGGTTGATACCAATGTGATAGCTTTATTTGAATCTCTAAATATTCAAGAAAGAAAACACTCGGAATTGAAGGAGTATTAAGTACATCTGCTCTGCTATTCCAATCATGACCCTGAGTGAAGTAAACAACGTAGCTGAATCTTTTTACCATGGATTAATCCAATAATAATTAACACCAACTAGAAAAGGACAAGAAACTAAGGATTTGAACCTTACCCTCCCAGGCCAGCTGGTCTTTTTACATGACTAGCATTTTGTAAAGTTAGAGAATTGCTTTGGCTTGAGTCTTCCTCTCCTATGAACTTGGATCGTCCCATTGCAGCATACCCAAACTTGGCAATATCATTATACCTAATAGTATTATTAGAAAGTCTAATTTTTAAGACAAACTCAAACATGACTTGAAGCACCAAATTAGTAAATCCAGAGCATAAATTCACCAAAATTTACCACATTGATACCAAAATTCAGTCATAAGACTGCACAAAAGATAGAAAACAATGAAAATGTCAAATAATGACAATCTTACCTTGCTTTCGGTTTATGCATATTTTAACCTCCCAAATGAAAAAGAAAGGCAAATTCAACAAACCCTTACCCACTATTCTTGTAATAGGAATCTGAGTAAGAACAAAAAAAAAGATGAAAAGAAATTTGATTTATACGCAACAAAAAAAAGCAATAGATCACAAATGAATAGCTAATCATCAGGTTAAACAAAAATAAAATAAAACAAAAAAAAAACTAACAAACAAACAACATATAATCTCTTTAAAGAAACTCCAAGTAATTTAACTCCACTACTACCTACCAAATCTAGACACAACCAAATAAGCAAAAGAAAACCAAAATAGAAATATCACACTAAAGCTTTCAAATAGCTGCTATCATTAACAAAAAAAAAATCATTTCCAACGCTTTGGACTTTTTTACAATTTGCTGCAAAGATGTTGATAAAACCGCCATACAGGCACATACAAAAACCGGAGGTTAACTTTAACATCAGTTACATTGCAAATACCAACACTAAGGTAGCGTTTGGTGGAGAGACAGAGACGGAAAGACTGAGACTGAGAGATAGAGACTAAGAGACAGGGATTGAAATAAATCTCAGTATTCTGTTTGGTGCAAAATGGGAGACATGAATTGAAACAAGAATAAAACTCTAATTTAATTTGCACAAAGGGTAAAATTGGAATTAATTAATTGAAATGAAAGTATTTTAGGTATAAAATGTTATTAAAGTTTCAGTCTTCATCTCTAAAAATTCCAGTCCCCTGTGTCCCTACTTTTTGGAGGTACTGAAATACTGAAATTTTAGAGACAGAGACAGAAATTTTAGTACCAGTCTCTGAATTAACAAACACGATACTGAGTCTCAGTCTCTCAGTCTCTGTCTCAGTACCTCAAAACAAACGCTACCTAATAACCACAACCATGACTGACATTTTCACTTTCCTTGAGTAGTGCTTGCTGTAAAGGATCCATTCCATCACACAAACCACTCACACAAACCACTGGAATCATGCTAGTCAAATGAGATATTAAATCAAACACTCCTTAATCCTTGCTTAGAATTTTATATACACTAAAACTACTTTTCCCTGCAACATAAATTTTGTTTATCTCATAAAACTAGGAACATCTAAATTCTTATCACTCATCAGCATGAGGCAACTTCAACTGACCAACTTTTCAGTAAATTAAAATAACCAAATTAAGCTAATTAGATATGATTTTTTTTTTTGCATGTTGAAATAAATACATATATATTCCTATTCCTATATAATTAACACAGAATCTTTATCTCAACAAGAATAGAAAATGTTAAACATAACCAGGTAGAGAAACATGTAATGCCTTTTAATTTCTTTTTTAATAACTAGGTAGAGAAAATGATAGGATTCTTTTGGTCACACAGTGAATCCCAGCATGGAGGCAATAAAGATGGCTCGAACACACACCCCCTCATGAACTTGAATCACATTCACTAAGTCAAGGTAGCACCAATTATATCCATCATCTTTGTAGGATTACCATGTGTTCATAACACGCAGCGGAAGAAAAGAAAGTAATCCTAAAGATCTATTTTGTACTTAAATTTTATTCCAATAATAATTATATAGTAGATCAGATCTAAATACCTTTGGACGCTTTAGTGAAACTTTATTCTTTGATTGTACGAAGACTCTATGCGTATCCACACCGAGACCAACCTTTGCTGTCAATTCCTTGACCAATGGACATCTGATCTAAATTGAGAAATCTCTTGCAACTCTTTGCACACCATAAAATTTTTCTCCAAGAATTAGGCTCACATACATTTATGTGTGTAGAGGTAAAGGAATAAAACTCTTGTTATTCTCGTTTCATTCTTATTTTTCCTCTACTCTTGGCATACATATATATAGTATGAGATTTGTTACTGATTTCAAATTTGAATCTCAATTCAAATTCAAATCATATCTTGTTATTTTAAACTTGAATCTTTCAAATTTATGAATCATATCATAACTCAATTTGAAACATAATCAGTTAGGATCTCATCCAAATTTAAAATTCAAGTTTAGAAATAGAATAACTAATTATTCTCAAATCTCATATAATATTCTCAATTATCATACTATTATTATATTCTTAGTGCTAGCAAATAATATAATAATATTTCATTTTAAATTAATATAATTATTTATTTGATCAAATCAAAATAATAATTAAATAATTCTATAGCAAAGATTAGAACACTCGTTAGTGTGTGACCTCATAGGTTCAATACTAAGCGGGTAGTAAATTAGTCATACTAAATTTACTAATCAAGGTTGGCGTCTAGCAACACTCCTCAACGATCCGATAGTATGAAGTAATATATTTTTACTAAGAACCTTAGAAGAACAAAGTATAATTCATTCCATCTTTCCAGCTCTTGGTTAACCCTTAATTAGAGTATGGTTTAATTATCAAACTCTAACTTGTTACCATTATTATAATGAACTGTGAATGACTTAAGAAACTCATTTCTTAATTCATTCAATCCCCTTGGCCAAGGTTTTATTCATCTCAGTCATTATAATCATAGAGCTCAAACTCTTTACCGAGAGTTGACGGATTCCTTATTGACTAATCATTAATTCTACAAGTATTTAAATCATACCCAATATCCATTCAACTAGCATCCTAGGGTATTAGGTGTCCAGAATCAAAGTATAATAAATACATTGTTAATTACTATGACAGTCGCAGGTCAAAGGAAACTCTATTACTATGTTCATCTTGAGAATATCCTATTGACAAATATACGGTAATTATAACCATTAGGAATTCTCAAAGTGAGTCAGTTCAATAGTCATATCTCTATATGCACCATCTATATATATAATTTAATAAATGAGATCTATTAATCTTCATCCAATGAAGACTATTATATATATATTGATCTTTCCGGATTATTAATGTCCTTTTTGATAATCCTATGACCAAGAACAATTTAGATTAAATTATAAAATATTTATCTCTCAATATTACGATCACTATCACAATGATAAATCTCTAAATTTAATCAAGAACGTTATTATATTAACATTTTAATATAATAACAATAATAAAATATTTGACACGTGAGTGATTGGATTGTGGTCATACTACTTATTCCCAACAATCTTCTAATAGATTCTAAATTAATTCACATAAACAACATTCAAACTTCACTTAGTTAACCACATACACTTCACTAAAATAATAGATCGCAATCAGATTGAAATTAAAAATTAATAATCATAATAATAATACAGAGATTAAAAATTACAACAGGCTAAGTTGTATTATATATTTCAGAAATCACAAAATAAAAAATTGCAAAATAAAGAACAATTTTCAACTAGGAGAGCTTCAATGAAAAAATCCACATACCAAATCAGCAGAAGAGCCTCCTTATAATGCAGCAACGAGAAAGTTTAACTCTGTTGTGGTTCATCAGTGAAGCTTGAAAGATGGCTTTGAATTCTGAAATTGATGAGTTTTAGGTCAATCATCAATGGAGGTTTTGTATTTGTTGTGCACGAGAAAGAAAAGATCAAAGAGACCAAAGTTAGAGTTGAAGAATGAAACTACAGACAGAAAAAGAAAGAGAGTAACTGAACGAGAGTGACAACGGAGCGAGTGTGACGAAGCGACGACGAACGCGAGAGCAACGGAGTGAAAACGACGCGGCAGCACTGGAGAGGGAAGGTTGGTGAAATGGCGGAGGGGAAATGGAGAAGGCGCGAATTGGGGGAAAATGGTGAAATGGCGGAGGTAAAATGTAAGTGGTGAATTGAGGGAAACAAGGGACACGAGAAATAAACGCGGATACCAATCTTTTGTTGATAAAAATCCACGACAACTTGGTCGATTTTAGTTAAAATAAAAATCAACATTCTAACCGCCTATTTAATAAATCTATATCATTCATTAGATTTTAAAGAGGGATCTTCATCGTTTAAGTTTATCGACGACAAAGTGGTCGATATTACAAATATTAAAATAGACGGTCTTTCCGTCGATTTTAAAGAAAAAAATTTTTCACCCATATTTCTGCCGATTATGTGACGATAATATTAAATTATTATAAGGCCACTAAAATAATAGACGACCTGGTCGTCGATTTTAATATTTTATTTTTAATTTAATTTTTTTATTTTATCGACGGCAAACCGTCGAAAAATATCGACAAAAATATGGCCGTCGATTTTTAGTGTCGATAATTACGCTATTTCTTGTAGAGTATTGAGACCAAAAAGTGATAATTTTAGAAGTGAGCGGTAAAAACTCAATATATTCAAACCTTAGCTAGTTATATCTTCTATTTTATTTAATTAAGTATTTAATTTTGATTAACTGCAGGAGAAATTTATATGAAACAATACCTAGGATCTGTAGTAATTAGGGGGATGACGATGATGACTATCAAAATCTGTAGTGATTAGGATTTTTTTTTTACTATTTGATTGTATTTTATTTATTTGAATTTTTATTTTATTCGTACACTTAATATTTAATAAAATCATTATTTGGTTTTAAATATTTAAAATTTGACTATTAATTGTGTAAAAAAAATTTAAAAAAATAACAAATAAAATTTGACTACTAATTGTGTTAAAAAATAAAAAATTATTGAAAAAAAATCCGACGTTAATCGGCGACAATTTTCTGCCAATAATCAAATAATTTTTGGACAAAGAATTCGCTAGTAATTACCGTTGGATTAAAAAATCCGACGATAATTTGTTACCGATGAGGATTACACCATCAGATTATTTTTTGCGTTAAATCTGCGTAAATATATTTCAAACGAATTATTTTTATTATTCTACCGGTAAATTCAATAGTACTCAACATTTTTCTTATAGTACAATTCACCTCTAACATTAATGGAATTCTCCCATTGTTCTTAATTCTTTTCTTTTCATGTATGTTTTTCTATTTTCCTTTCAATGTTGTCTTTTTTTTAACCTCTGAACATCACAAAATTATGTCAAATTAAAAAATAGAAAAAATATTTGCTCATACCTTAATTAAAGAGAGAAACAATGACAGAGCTATGGCTAAAGCCTGAATTATAAGGACCCACTTTGAATTATAATGGTAATTAAAGGAATGACAAATGCAATTTCTATAGGCGTTAATCAAAGATTTCTCACTTCAACTTTTACGAGTTTCTTAACAAATGTAATAGATTTAGAGGACAATTTTCAAATTACGGAGAAGTTGGGAAGGAGCAAAAATGTAAGTTATAACACGGAGGAGCAATGGTGGCATGAAAATTAGGTAGTGTGTGGTGTGAGTGGATTGCTGTTTAGACGAAGAGGAGATGAATTACCAGTAATAAGTGGGTAGAGAGAGAAATAAAACGGTTTAATTTTCAAAATATTGAATATGTCTAAACCATTTTTTTTTATTATTTAAACGATTTAATCAATAACTCATCAGTTAAACTAAATATTGATTTAATGTTCGATCAAAATAAATTATGGCTTAGATACGATAACTTTAGTTAGAGACATCATTGTTTGTATATTTCTTTTTATTAGCATAAATTTACGTAATTTAAAAGTTGAATTCATATTTTAAATCTTTGTTTAGAAGGCCAGTGTCAATGACTCAATGTATAAAGACCAAAAAGAAAAATTAAGAAAATAGAAAGCAAAGTAATCAAAGTGGAATTAATATATACTTATATAGGTTATTAATACATTCAAGTATTCAACAACCAACTGAGATACACACACACAGAGATAATAACTAGAGCCAAGTGTCATGAAACTAAGGGAAACACAAGAGTATACTCTCATAAGTGATACACTTCTTGCGTTCCTTTATTCTTATTAAATATCTGAAAACTAAAGCTACTAGAAACTGGCTATGTATGTTGTCCTCTTTCTCTTCCACCACATCCATTATTCTTCAGAACTTGATGCTGCAACATTAAAGCAACCAACAAACAAATCAACTCAATTTATAATTACTAATAATTTTTAAGCAAAAAGATTATACATTAGTGTTTAATTAATTAAGCTTTTGCACGTATAGATGCGCATCTATCTATAGGCTCAAGTGTGGTAGAGTTCGTTATGGTGTAAATGTAACCATGTATGCAAAAATGTAAAGTAAAATAAAAATTATATAGTTACGAGAATGTGCATAAGTTGGAATTTATGCAACTAATTAATAGCTAGCAATTGTGGTTACAATTTAAACAACAAAAATACTATGTGCCCAATCAAAATCGATTATTATGTATTTGTGTATAAATATAGGTGTAATAATTTAACTTTAATTTTAATGTATATTTTATATTTTAATATATATTTTATATTGATGACTGATTTTGGTATGTATTTAGTATGATTGTTAAAACAAATGCTTAATATATGGGTATAGTGATGCATGTCCCTCTAAAAAAATTATATATAAAATCATGTGAGAATATTAGAATAAAGTGCTCACTAGACATATATGCATCGATGCAGGTTCCTTAATTTTTATTATTTTTAAATTTTTTAAACACAAAATTAATTAGTCTATTTAGGATTTAGGTTTAATTTGAGAGAGAAAGTATTTTTCAAACGAGAATTAAACTAAACATGTTATGTATGAGTCAATTAACATACGTGGCGCAGTTGGTGGAGGTGCTAATCTTGTAAGGGATGCTAACACCACATTTTCCGGGAAGAGACTCGGCATTCGCGACGATAAGGCCGCGAATGGAGCCTGCGGCGGTTTTCAGGCAGTTGCATGCAGCTTGGCGGTCAGGGGTAGTTTTGGCGGCCGCAAGAAGGCTCTTAACGCCGCCGCAACACCCCGGAGAAACTGGTCCACCCTTTGTAAGGTATGGGATGCATGGTGATAGGGCAGAGTTAACTTGACCACATGAGATGGCAGCATGGACTATTGGTGCACCCACAATGGCCATGCAAACCATAAACACACATGCAACAACCTTGATGCTGGCCATGTTACTAAAAGTAATATGCCTTAATGCAACAATGTAATATAATTGCTTTACTTTGGTGTTGTGGATACTTAATTGGAAATTGTGGCACTTTTATTGTGAGTACTTTGGGTGCAAGCTGTGGGGTTTATATAGAAGAGTAGAGTAGGGATCATGCAACAAAGGAAAGACAAATATTAGATGTAACATTTTTTATATATTATTTTTTTTAATTTAATTTTTGATACACAATGTAAAATAGTTTTGTACGTGTATTCAATTACGTATAGTTACGTCGGTAAAAATAACTATCTTTTATATTAACCGCATGAATAGTAATTCAAAAGAACTGATGTGATTGAATAACTATATAAGATGTTTTATACTTTTAATGTATTAAAATTAAATTTTTATTTTTTATTATAATTTTGTTTTTTTTTTATATTATAAAAATAATGGATAAAAATTGAAAAAATAAAAAATTTATCTGTTATATTATTAAAAAAATTAAAATATACTCAAATAATAATAATAAAAATATCATTTTTCTAAAAAAAATTAAAAGAACATCAAAATAAATTGGCTATAGGTATAGGTACAATAATATGCAGTGTCATCAACCATAAGAGTTTGTTGTTAGTTGGTGCAAAATTCAATTAATGCTCTATGGAACGTGTACCGTTTCATCTTTTAGCACCTAGCTTAATTTAAGTTTGGAGCTTTTAATTTGCTTGTCGGTAGGGCAGGAGATAGAAACACAGATGAGTTATTAGGTACATTCTAGATTGAATTGAACTACTAAAGTAGTGATCCCATATGTGTGTGTGTGGGGGTTTTTTTTTCTAAATATAAATTATAAATATTAGATTTAGTAATTTAATGAAAAGCGATAACAATAACAATGACAATGTGCAATCCAACAATAATAAGATAGAATACAAAAGATTGTTAATTTATTTATGATTGATGGGATAAAAATTGCTCAATGTTAATTTCTCTATAGTTTATTTAATAAAAAATTATCTATTATAATCATTACAAGGTACACATTATTTAATGGTAGTTTTTTAAGAATTTATGGAAATATTGCACATTATTTAATGGTAGTTTTTTAAGAATTTATGAAAATTTTTAACAACGGCTGACATAACTGCTGCTATATTAGAATTTGTTGTTATTTTTCGAAAATTTTAAACTGTCATTATTTGTTATTGTAAAATTTTCAAATTTTTTGTGGTGGTTTATAAACGCTGCTATTTAAAAGCATAATCTTTTTTAGGTTTATATTACGTAGATTTTTTTTATTTTATATTATATTTTTTAAGGTCAATAATAATCTAATTTTAAATTTTTAGGTCTAGAAATTTTGATATATATTATATTATAAATTTATCCTTTTAAAAATTGAAATTGATCGAAGAAGATTTATTAATCGATGATGTGAAAATATATATGATGTGTGCATTTTGGTTGAGTGACATCCAAAAGTGTTGTGCTTCTAGTTGGCATAATTCATAATGCACAAAGCATAACTCTTATTTAAGCTCAACTGCTTAAGCTAGCTAGTTAACGACCTAGCACGTGGACAGTTCCATTTTCAACTTGTTCAGTTGTACCAGATGCTAAAAGCAAATTAATTAAAAATATAGTTGACACAATTAGGGACCGACGATTGAAGTGAAAATTTTTTCTATTTTTGTTTCTTATTTTCAAATTCTTATATTAGAAAATGGCAAATTCTTTTGTGTCTATGAGTTTGGTACTGAATTTGTTGAACTTATCTTTAATTTTATAGTAAATTTTTTATATTTAAAAATTATTTATTTTTATATTTTTAAATTTAACATTAATTTTTTTCTTTTTTTAGTAAATTAGACATCTATATATAGGCATCATAGCAAACATCTTAAAAAATATGATTGGTGCATCAAAATAGATTTTATTTCTAAAGAAACGATGAAAATATAATTCGTTGATTCATTTTATTTTAAATTAAATTCGTAATATTGAAATAAAAAAAAATTTCATATACTATCAATATAAAAAATTTACATGGACAACTAATCATACCGTATCACTACAACAATTCCTTAAGATAGCGACGGTTTTTTTGCAGCGGTTTTATAAATGCGCCGCGAAAAGACATATTGCGGCACATATAGCGGCGGTTAAAGGTTTGGGCTGCAATTAGGCCGACATTAAAACCGCCGCTATAGTGCTGTCATGTTGCCATTTAGCGGCGGTTTTAAAACCGCCGCTATATTGCCGGTCAGATTAACATTTTGTGGCGTCTTTTCGAAAACTGCCGCGATATGTCCGCCGGTGACTTCTTGTTAGGCATTTTGCGGCGGTTTTGATTTAACCGCCGCAAAATGCGTGTTACCACATATTGCATTGTTCTCTTTAGAAATAACCATCTGGGTATAATATAGTTAAGTGAAGACTACTTTCTGAAGCTACATATGTTTAAATCATTCTTACTTAAACTCGTAACACTTTTTCTACATTCGGTTTACGATAAAAAATTCACAAGTTACTTGTAACCTTTATATGTTAACTCATGTGAACAAATTTACCACTAAGATTTTCTTGATTACGTTATTGGCATTTAAAATTTGCATTCAATCATGGATGTAAAAGAAGAAAATAAAATCAAACTCTGATATTTATGAAGTTAAAATAAAGTTCTAGAGAGCATACATCAAAGTTACTCCTCTTTGAAGTTATGCGTTACTAAACCTAAACCAAGAATAAACATGTACAACTGTGACCCAAATCATTAAACTAAGGAAATCAGCGTAACTGTTATAATAAAAGATCAAAATTTCTCTCCAACATCATATTGACCTGGCGAAAAAAACTCTGTTATGAATCTATGGGCTTCACGTTTCAGAGGATCTGATATTTCATCTCCATACCATGGCATCTTATTCAGATCAAAGCACATTTTCTTAACATGTATATCATCTTGTTTATCTTGTTGGTCTTCTAAAGTTTCATCATCTTCATCCGGAACCTTATTCAGATCAAACTGCATGGATCTATCAACTGCGACAGAGGATACATCATCTAAAATGTCTTCTGAATCAGACTCTTCTCCGTCTAGACTGTCAGGAACTATTTCTCCGGAATATTCAGGTACGACTGAAAATATCAACATGCACATAACAGAATGAGTATACATAAAAGGAATTGAGAACTCTGGAGTTATTAAATACTGACTTAGAAAAACAACCAAACTACAAGATCCTAAGACAATTTTAAAACTAAACACAACTTTTCAACAATTACTATCACCCTTGTTAGTAGTTAAGGCAATTTTCTTAAACAGAAGCTCTGTAGCAATTGTTGTGCTTGCAGAGAATGACAAAAAGTCCTCATTTTTTATCAATCATGTTCCACCGTCATGTTATGTTCACTATTGTTTTCAAAACGTATCACTAGTGAAATTATATTGCGTAATACATAGCAAGATCATAAAAAATGCAACCCTAAGAAAAACAACAACTGTAGAAGGAATAAAGACCAAACGTAAACTAACTTTTCCATATTAAAATCGTTGAAAGAACCAAAAGTCTGCTTTTACTCATGAGAATTCACAATAACACAAATATTTATCTGCAAAAAAAAAAAAAACTACACAAGTATAAAGTAACCAAAGAAAACAAAGTACAACGCTGATTTTATTTAACTTAGTTTATGACAGAAAGATCATTTTTAAATTACAGTAAAATGCTTCATACAAAGCATTACGCGACATCATCAAAATTCTCTGAGGCATTTTCTACGAGGTCTTCTATATCTTCCTCCCTTGTCAACAATAAATCTCCAATGTCACCTTCCGCTGACATGTTCAACCCTGGCTGTGGAGAAAAACCAACTTCAGCTTCTTCATTCTCTTCTCCCATGTCATACAAATCCCTTGGTTTCACATGAACTACAACACTCCAATCCTTAGCTACTTCATCCTCCACATAGTATACAAGCTGAGCTTCTGATGCCAATAAGTACGGTTCATCTTCTTCACGATTACCAGTGTGTATTGGACGAGAGAAATTAACGCTGGTAAGCCCCAAATTGTCTTGTTTGATGCCTCTACTGGTAGTGGTATCAGCCGAAACACATTTGAACAATACCACTGTGAAGGAACAACTGTAATTCAATTCAATTATGTCCACAATTTTTCCATAATACGGAACACCACCAACAGCCACTCTATTGTCACGCATGCTTGCATAACTTCTTGTATTAGATGATACATATACTCCACTATTTTGTGTTTTCATCCCATTTTCCTTTGTTAAAGTTCTAAACTTGTACCCGTTAACATTGTACGCCCCAAAACGTCTGGCCTGAATCATGGGACCGCACGCAAGCAACTGCAGGTCTTTCGATTGAGGCATACTTTCCATAAGAACCTGAAACCACATAACATTCATGCTTTATATTAAAATCGGTTTTCATATAGTACTATTTCCAGGCCAAAAAAACATTGGTCAGGTTAGTATTCTGTCAACCTGATGCTTGAACCACCGAGAAAATTCTGCATGGACGACACTATCTATCTTAGCTTGCGACCTTGTCTGCTGACGCAAGCTTCGCTTTGTCTTTTCCCTAAATGTACTTTATTGGAGACAAGAAAATTAGTCCAACTAGTCACTGGGAGCAAAGAGTTATATTGGTGTTTTATAAATACATGCGTATACTTACTCAAGGAACGGAACCACGGCATCGCAGTTGACTAGCACATGACGATGAGCTTGATGTTTTTCCATTGAAGTGAGTTCGAAATGCGAAACAGCCCCTAATGCTTTTCCAATAGCTGGGAACATACTTTCCCCTGAATTATGAAGAACGTCAACGGGCTCATCATCAACTCGCCCTGGTCGGTTGATTCTAGTCTCAATATTATCCAGATACCTAGAACAGAAAGTCAGGATTTCCTCAGATAAATAGCCTTCTGCAATTGAGCCTTCCGGTTGTGCCCTATTACGAACATATTGCTTCAGACGTCCTAAATACCTTTTGTATAAATACAATAAAAATCTCAGTATATACACAATTAATTGAACTGAATGTACTAAAGGGGTTTACAAGCAAGCTAACCTTTCTATTGGATACATCCACCTATAATGTACTGGTCCACCAAGAGTAACCTCATCAATGAGATGCACGGTGAGGTGAACCATGACGGTGAAGAAGGATGGAGGAAAAATTATTTCCATCTGACACAAGGTTTGCACAACATGATTCTGAGGTTCAGCAAGCTGCATAGGGTTTATGGCTTTCCCACAAAGTTCTCGGAAAAATGATGACAAATTTGCAATCACATTGGACACCGGACTCGGAAGTGCATTCTTCACCAAAATTGGGAGTAATTGTTCCATCAGAATATGACAGTCATGACTTTTCAACCCAGATAACTTGCGCTGTCGCAAGTCAATACAACGAGCAACATTGCTAGAGTAACCATCTGGAAAGACCACATTCTGCAAAGTCTTCAGGAATACATCTCTCTGTGAATTTGACATCGCAAATATTGCAGAAGTATACTTACCACCTTCCCCCGGCCATAATTCCGGCCTTATACCCATGCATTGTAAATCCCTGCGAGCTTTAAGATTGTCTTTTGATTTGCCGCTATCGTTTAAGATAGTGAAGACCACATTGTCACACACGTTTTTTTCTATATGCATCACATCGAGGTTATGACGCAACATCTGGTCCTCCCAGTACGGGAGGTCAAAGAAAATACTCTTCTTTTTCCAATGCGAGTCATCTTCATCCGCATCCTGACCATTGCGTCTTTTTTTGGATGTCACGCTTGAACTCTTCCCAAATGAAACGTGCACATTAGACTGTTGCCTCAATACATCTGTTCCGGATAACTTCTTTGGCGGATCTCTACCTTCAACCTGCCCGTCAAATCTATTCTGGTCTAGTCTGTATTTGTGTCCCTGATTTAAAAAGCGTCGATGGCCCATGAAACACCATTTCTGGCTGTCTTTCAGCCGCTGTGGCTTAGCATCCAAGTTACACGTAGGACAAGCTAACCCACTGTGCGTATTCCAGCCAGATAGGTTCCCCAATCCTGGAAAGTCGCTAATAGTCCACATCAGTGCCGCACACATCTTGAAAGTGTTTCCCTCTTTGGCATCATAGGTTTCAACCCCATCCCATAATTGCTTCAACTCATCTATCAAAGGCTGCAAATAAACATCTATGTCGTTACCTGGCATTTTTGGCCCAGGAATAAGCGTGGATAGAATCAAAGATGTCTGCTTCATGCAAAGCCAGGGTGGTAGATTATACGGAATAAGAATCACAGGCCAGATGGAGTACTTTATGCTCATATTCCCAAAAGGATTAAATCCATCGCTCGCCAAGGCTAGGCGAACATTGCGCGGATCCGCGGAAAAATTAGTATACTTTGCATCAAACTTTTTCCATGCTTCAGCGTCCCTTGGATGCCTAAGAAAACCATCGTTATTAGACGCCTGTTTATGCCATAACATATCACTCGATGTCTTGCTGCACATGAATAACCGCTGCAGTCATGGTATGAGGGGAAAGTAACGAAGACTCTTGGCTGCTATAGGTTTTCCTTTTCTCTTTACTGGTACGTTGAGCCTAATAATAGAACCCTTTTTAGTCTTCTGCTTCCATCTTGAACACCCACAGTTCTTGCACCTAGTCAGGTTTTCATCATCACCTCGGTACAGCATACAGTCATTTGGACAAGCATCTATCTTGGTGTATTCAATACCCAGCTTTCTTATTGTCTTCCTAGCTTCATACACTGTCTTTGGGAGTTTTGCTTGTTCGAATGCGTCGCGCAGTAAGTCAAGAATCATTGTTATTGCCTTGTCACTCACACCGCACATACACTTGATATGGTAAAGCTTCACTAAAAACGATAATTTAGAGTACTTTGAGCATCCGGGATATAACTCCTGCTCTCCATCTGACAGTAGATCGTTAAAATCCCACGCCGCGCGACTTGGACCTTCATACAAGCTCGGTAACACGTCTTCATCATCTTCTGCATGCTCGATTGCTGTGATGTCCTCACTCACATTTTGTATCGTGAAATTGAATGCATCGTTGACCATTTGGTGCATTTGATTCACTTGGGATATCAGATTTTCATCTTCTCGTCCCAATCCAGGCCTCTCTTCAACCGGCTTCTCACCATGACGCACCCAAATAGTATATCCAGGGGGAAATGGTCGTAACAACAGATGGTCGTATGCATCCTCTCTTGTTTGCATAAGTTGAAACCCGCATTTAGGACATGGACACTTTATCATGCCATCGGAGGATGCATTCGCAAACGCAAAGTCTAAAAAAGTGTTCAGTCCTTGCCTATATTCCACACTACCCCGTGACTTTGAAATCCAGGTCTTATCAATATCTAGTATAGTATCAGAATATATCGAACTAATTAATAGTGACGTACGAGATATGAGAAGACAAACTGGTAAAAATATGCATCCATCATAACTATGACGATATAGTTTTAGCTAGCAACTTAGTTTTAGCATATTACAGTTGATATGAAATTTAAAGTTTCTGTGAGTCTACTTTAAAGTGAACACCGTGTAACTAATGTCTTTATTAAATATGTCATTACTTCAACTTGTTTTAACTAAATTATTGTGTAGCTGTCATGCAACTTGGTTGAAAATTGTTTTGGTTTTATATTAACTATCATCGAAAAAATTAAATATTACAATCCAATAATGATTTCAAATTTTATGTTACAAGAAATTATAAATTCAAATCAATAAATTATATTTTATTCTCAGCCACCTTTTAATTTGGAATAAAAGTTCCCTTACAGTCTTAATTTAGATATATGGTGCATTAGTTGATTATCATTTTTAATTAGAGTTGGTCAAACTGGATTTTGAATGAAAGTGATCTTATAAAATTGATTTTGAATAGAAGTGAGTTTCTGCCAACATAATTTATGTTTGGCAATTCTATACTAAAATTGATTTTGATAAAATGAATTTGTTTGGATAATATTAGTTAAAATCACTTTTAGATAGAGAATTTGTATATTACTAAAAAAATATAATATTAATTTATAATATTAGTTTTTAGTATATTTAATCGGTTTAATACTTCTTTTTAGTATATTTTTTATATTATAAATTTTATAAAATTATATTTTAGTTTGTTATAATTTTTTCTAATAAAAATTAATATTTATACATTAAATTAAGAATAACATATAAAATAATATATGTTATTACTTCTTATGAATACTCTCATCAAATTTTACGCTCTCTGCCGTTTTGGAATCTAACTTTGTTACTAATTATTATACCATATACTAATTAATATAATAAGTAAGACTATTAATATAAAATTATCCTTATAATATAGTAATATTATATGTTATAAATTACTATACGGATATTTCAACAGTTATACATCATAAGCAATTATTATAATAAATTAAAATCATTATAATATCTATAATTATGTTAATAAGGATATTAATACTTATAATATTTATAATAAATCTTATAAAATAAATTATGTTTATTGTTATAATATTATGTTTACTAATAAAGATATTATTTATAATTATTTATGAGGATATTAATACCTCTATAAATATTTACAACTGTTATTATAAATTATAGCTATTATAAGCAATTATTATAATAATTTGATTAATAATTATTGTAATTTATTTATATAATTATTATATTTATAGATTTTATGATTGTCATATATTTATAGGTATAATAAATATAGTAATAGCTATTTATTAGAATAATAAACATTATTAATTATAATTATTAATTATTCATAGATATAACGTAATAGAGATTATTAATAACGTACATTACTTATAAGGATAAATTATTAATTTTGTGAAATGTTACACTTAATTTCTCCCATTGATTTTAGTTTGCCTGGTTTGGGAAATTTTCCTTAAACGGCGCCCTTTTTTATTTTTATTAAAAAAAAAAAAAAGAAACTTAAACCTAAGGAGAGACCCGCAAGCCCCTACTCCTTCCAAGACCCGACTCACCTCCCTTCTTAGCTGGAAAATGAAATAACAACGAAACAAACCCTAGTAGCCGCCGCCCTCTCTTATCCCCGTACTACAACCATTGCTCACCGCAACCACCGCCACCTCCACAGTCATGCTCCACCGCCTCGTTTTATCATCTCCCAGCGCTCTCTCTCTGTAGTGGTCGGCGTCGTCTGGTCATCGGAGCCAGGATTGAAGATTCGTCACCGCCGCAGCTGTGGAGTTATCTATTGTCGTCCCCGGCGTCGATTTCTCTGTTCTCCTCATGGTCACCGCCGAGCTTTCTCCTCTCCTCGCCGTCACCGCCGAGGTATCTCTTCTTGTCGCCATCACCGCCGAGGTCTCACTTCTCCTCACCGTCGTCGTCGAGGTCTCACTTCTACTCGTCGTTGCCGTGAATCTTTCTCTTTGTCGCCGTCAAACCGGCTCTTTCTCTCTCTGACCCTTCATCTGGTTAGATTAAAGACTGCTTCTTAAGTTTGTTTGTTCTTGTTTTGTTGATCTGTTTTTAACACTTCTAAATTACTGATTGAGTTGCTGGGGTGGCTCACTGATATACTGTTGCCGAGATTTTGTTAATATCTGACTATTCTGAGTTGCTGAGATTGCTCTAATAGTATTGTTGATTATTTTTTCTTGTGTTCCTCTGGTTATCTAGTCGGCATTAAGCACAGTTTGTTGAATTTGATTTTGATCTCTTGCTTATTTTATTATGTTGATTTGTTGCTAATAATACTATTTGAGCTGTTGGGTAAGGTATTGATTCTGAATTGTATGACATCTTGTGAATTTGGTTAAATTTTATATGCTATTGTTAACATGTTTTTTAGTTGTTTATTTTTTTTTGGGTTAAAAATATAATTTTTCAAATGCTGTTTATTTTGATTTAGACTGATATTAGAAAAAGTATAAAAAGAGGGTTCAAATAGTACATACATGAGACATAGACAAACAATGTGACTTACCTGGTTGAAGATCCATATAACTAGCTATTGGTGTGATAATTAAGGAGTTCAACAAACTGAAAAACAAAAACCGAGGTTCATCATTATATATAAAAACAATTTAATGTGAAACATCTCAAAGTAGCATGTATAAAAATATTTACAGAGAAACCCAAGTAGAGGAGAACCAGAGAGGTGAATGTGGCTTCAGAAATGATTAAGTGTTGAACTTGTGTGAATTGATTGTATTGCTTTTCAGTGAAATTTATTTAGTTGAATAAGCACGTTTATAACATTTGAGAATCACAGATTTTTATAATTGATTATCTCAACAAACTTTTGAAATTCCCATAAAGTTCTCTATTTTTATGTTATCCTAACCGTTTACCTCCACTTAAATTATGCAGGTGGTACATTATACTTTTATAAAGATACAATGGTTAACTTGTTTAAGTTAATATGGTAACTTAATAACATATTTGGTGCAACAACTAAGGAACATGTACATTGCATATCAAAAATTTAAAAGTGATTTGAAAATACTCTAACAAACTATTTGAATTGATTAAGTTAAATCTGATTGTCAAATAGTGTTGTGATCTGATTGCATAATAGAAATTTAAAAGTGATTTGAAAATACTCTAACAAACTATTTGAATTGATTAAGTTAAATCTGATTGTCAAACGGTGTTGTGATCTGATCCCATTTCTTCTCGTTTTCTGTTGTATACATAAACCCCACAATTTCGATTTTTTTTTATATAAAAAATACTACTGGTTCGTTTTGTTTTTGTTCATTCGTAAAATTATTTTTCCCGCTTTCTTTCATTCTTCCAGCGATATGTCTGCATTGAAAGAAGATCAATGAGAAACCTTGTTTCCTTGTTCACCTGTTTGTAGCTCGTTTATTAGGTAAGCTTCTTCTTCGTCAACTTCATCTTCTTCTTCAGTCTAATTTCATGGGAAAAGGGTTTTAGCTTTCTGAAGGAAAACAAAAGGGTCTAACTTTTTTAACAAAGGTCTTTCCGAAACCCATATTGTGAAAGTTGGCTCCTTTGTGTGAGAAAGTGAGCTCTGTTGTTTTTTATTAGTGTATATACATATATTTTAGAAATCCTCTCTTGTTGTGATTCTCATTTAAAGTGTGATGATCTATTTTAAAATGGATATTAAATATAATGGAAGAAAATTAAGCTAAAAGTCAAAATTTGAAGTAGATGCCGGTCCATATTCAGTTAGCAATTTTTTGGCACCAGAATTTACACAGACTTTTTTTTAAATATTGTTAGTTAAAATTCGAAAGAGATGAAATAAAAATTGTAGAAAATCTTTTGGTTTTTTTTTTTTTTTGCAAATTTATGTGTTTATCATTAAAGAGAAGAAATAAAAATGTAGAATTTTTGTTTTTATCCACAAATCTCTGTGTTTTTTGTTTTCAAAAATATCTATAGTTTTTTTTCAAATGGTTATTATAAGAAAACTTGCTCCCACAAATAAAACAAAATAAAAAAATAAAAATTTCAGTAACAAAAGCATAGAAATTTGAGAAATTGAACATAAAATACTTACATAGAGAAAATAAAAAATGGAAAGTTTTTTAACTATGAAATACAAAATATTTTACTAAACAACACAGAAACTTATCTTTTTAATTGTGTTTTTTTCCTTCTTGTTCTTTTTTGTTCTGGTATTTTCTGTTTTGCATTTTCTGTTTTTCCTCCTGTTGTTCTTGGTTTTTTTTAGTGAGACAAATAAGAAAATAAGAGAAACAGAACAAAAATTAAAAAAAATGGGAAAGAGGGAGAAAGAAGACAGAGGTTACATGTTGAAGAATAGAGAAATAAAGGGGTTCGAAGCTACTGATTGCACTTTGTTATATAGTTAGTTTGTTATAAAATTAAATTGTTCACACCTTATTTTTAATTGTTAAATTATCTGTCAGCAAACGTATTAATTAAAAACATATAATAATGTTGATGAAAGTTGGCAAAGATATCATTATTATTCATAGTTACAATTCAACGACTATATAGATACAATTTTTATTGATATTCCATGTCAGGTAGTATATGTCTTTGCAAAATCTTTAATTATTCGGACCCTTTGTATTATTGACTGCCATGCTATGTAGGGCAATTCTGTGTGGTTGCATATGGTATGGCGGGATTGTGATAGCATCATAGTTCACCTTGTTTACGCTTCTGCTCCTTACAAACAGTTTCATGAAATACCTTAACGGGACAACATATCTAACTCTCGTTCCTGTTTCTTTGCACAATAAAGCTGATCCTATAAAGTGGATTGATCCTATGATTTCACTTATTTTTGTATATAGTTATAAATATAGTAAAATATCGCTGTGCCTGAATAGAATCCAGTGATGCAAAACAGAAATTAACTGCATCAATTTATTCAATGTTTGTGAATTTGTGCATGGTCTATACCATGATTTGGGTCTGCAGGACCTCACCGTGCAGACTGATCAAACTTACACTTTTTAATTGCAACAAAGCTACTTTTGGTTATGATTGAGTCATGAGTACTTTCTTTCATATCATAGATTTGTTTTGTGAGGTCTTTGGAGTCTCGATAACTCAAAATTGACATTATTTGTCCTTGTTCACTACGAATTCTCTGATCATGCCAAAAATAATATAGTAGTATTTTGTTTGAGAAGGAATTGGCTTGCTGCTAGATAGATTACTTCTACTTGTAGCTGTTGAAATAAATAATGTTGATTATGATTCTTGATCTTCATTTCATTTGGTTGCTGCTTGGATTTTAGAATATTTGGATTTTCCTGTTTGTTACATTCTCTTTCGGCACAAACTGTTTACCAAGCCAATTCAGTTCCCTTCTTGTGTTAATTTTTTTCATATTCTAGATTTGTTTTGTGAGGTTTTTGGAGTTTCAATCACTCAGCTTTGACATTATTTGTGCTTGTTGCCTATGAATGCTTTGATCATGCAAAAATAATATCAGCTGTTATTGTATTCCAAATTGCAATCATGAAGGTCCCTTTTGGTCACGTGTAAATTTGGAACATCACTACAAGAAAAACACCCATTCAGCCACACTTTTTTTAAGCTACATTTGAAAAGCGTAGCCTATTCATAGAATAGGCTACGCTTTTTTCAGTGTTGCCTATTTTTTAGAGAAAAGGAAACACAATTCTGACATCATTTAAAAAGTGTAGCCTTAGGTATTATAGAAATCACTTATAAAGCGTAGCCGTATGTTAATATCTATGGGTACACTTTTATATTAAAGAGAGCGCTTTTTAAAAGTAGCCTATTTGTTAAGTTTTGGGTGCGCTTCAAAAGTGTTGCCTAATGTATCTAAGTCAAATACCCAATATATAACACTTAGTAAATTTTTGAATTTTCACCAAATGATACAACGCATACAAACACTTAGCCAAATAAAAAAACATAATCCTTAGCCACTGAAAACATAACACTCGATCATCACTACCCTTAGCTTTTCCCTTCTTCGCGCCACTCATCACCCCCAAATCAGAGAATGGGATCGCCATCACCAGTCACCACTCACCACTCACCATCTCCACCAATCACTCATATTCGTCACTCACCACTCACCACGCCGTCACTCACGCACTCTCATCCTCCCTCAACTCACACACACGAAAGAGAAGAAATCAGAAAAGGGGAGCACAGAAAGAAGAAGAGAAGAAGAGAGGAGAAGGGAAGGAAGGAAAGAAACGACGACGCCGCCTAGGGCTCCACCGCTGTCGAGCGCCAGTGAAAGAGAGCTCAAGGAAGAGAGAAAACGCGATGGAGGAGAGAAGAAGGGGGTTCTCGGTCGCCGCTGAAACTCCACCGCCATTGCTAGGGCTTGTTGCCTTCGCTGTTCTGCCACCGTCGGGCTGCTGTTCCGCCACCAAGGAGCTCGAAGGGAGTACCCCGTGTCACCAGGTAACCATTCTCTGTTCTGTATCATCTCTTTCTCACTCATTCTCTAACTTGCTCTCACTTTTCAGTTCGAAAGTGTGTATGATTTGGATAGTGATGATGAACTGCAATGGCTAAATGAGATGGAGATGGTATGTATTAATTTTCAATTGGTTCTGTGAATTTTTGGGGGTTTTGGGGTCTAATTTTAGGTTTTCTAATCTTCTAATTAGTTGTTGTTGTTCTTATATTGTTCCATGTTTTTACTATTATAATTTTGGCGTCAAGCAAAGGATAGATTAAATAGACTTTTTATCTTATTTTCACAAATAATAAAGGGGTCTACTCTGCTCTCTAATTGATCTCACTGTAGTTGATTGGTGTCATTTCAGGCCACAAGCAGAACTAGATCGCTAATTTGGAAGCTTCACAAATTAGGGAGAGAGCAGTTGACAGGATTAATAATGTTATTGGAACGTATGAATTAATTGTTTGTACTGTATATTTCTTCAGGGATTTATTGTTTGTTCATTTCTCTTAGTATATAGCTTCAATCTATTGTGCTTTATTGATTATAATCCTTTTTCCCTTTTAATTTGTGCAGTTTCCATTTCTTCCAGATACAACGATTTGATGCTCAGAATATTTTCCAAACACCCAGATTTGTTCCCTGAAGAGGTGAGTATCATTCACGGGAAGAAATCAGACTTTTAAAGAAAGTATTGATGTTTTAAAGGAAGTGGTATTCTCTTTCTCCTTCACCACTGAATCAAAATTCTTATTTCTTAATTAATTGGTGAATTCCTTATTGCGTGTGATGATGGTATTAGGGGTAGTGCTAATTTTGCTACCTCCTTCTTCAAATGTCAATGCAGTTTGAGCATTTTGATGATTTCACTATAGCTTCTTCATGGGAAAGGTTTGTTTTTTTTTTGAGCCCTCTTCGTTCAAATTTGCATGAAATCTCAATTACAAGACACTTTATAGCATTACTGTAAGAGAAATGGTTCTTTGTGTTGAAATGATGCTACTCTACTATCATGATAACATTATTCTTTTATGTTACTTAATAAATTTATTTTGTAGGTTCATTTCTAAAATTGAGGCAATTTATCGTCTTTGGATGGCTGATGGTCCTAACAATTTATTTTGTTTATTTGTTTTGCCTTCTGGGTGATGCAGGAAAATCTTTTTATTGAAATTTTACTTTTTATGATCTGCAGTTATGTTTTGGTGTAAAAGAATTTTTGGTATGGTTTAACACTATCTAATTTTTCATTGAAAGATTAATGTCTTGTATATCACTAGCTCATTGCTCCTCAAAGTGCAAGTGGTGTAGTTCTTGATGCACCAGAGGCTAGCAGGCTGTTGAGTGCTGTTGCGATTGCTATGTCAAATAGTTTGAGAGACTATGGTGGGTTTCTTTCTTCTCTAATTGCTCAAGATCTCTTCACTTGTCCATCTTAAATGAAGTGATCTGACTGTTTAACTTGCTTCTAACTTTATACCCATGTCAAATGGGAAGCAGCCCAGTATTTCTTTCTACACTCCATGTGATGGAATCTATCTTTCTAGCTAGAACCGAGTTCTTATGGATTTTGTGCCGGAGTTGTAGATTTTCTGTTCTTGGTATTAGATTTCTTTGTTTTCTCTTTTCAAATAGGATATTGTGCAAAGCTTATTTTTGGTTTTATAATGTAACTGTTTAGGATGCTGGTTTCAATCATAATCATTCCAGTGAAGTTTCTTCTCCAGTTGCTGGGTACCTTCCAGGTTATATGGACTATCAAGTAGGAATGTGACCACAGATCCCTGTTGAGAGAAAATGGGCCCTCGGATTTTAGGTGCAGTGTTTTACTTGGCTATTTAGTAGTATTTACACAACTGGATTTAGTGATATGCAGTTTCTATTTTGCTTGTTTTATTCAATTGATGCCATCAATAAATAATGAATTAATGATGATTTCTTGCTGTTAGAGGAAATAATAGTTTTATCAATGTCTGTGATTGTCTAACTAGTTCCAGATCTGTGGTTAGTTTAGGGAATTAGAATTGTTGATTAAATGTGTTCCTTATACAATTCATTGCTTGTTGGCTTGAAGGGTTATCGGTCACAAATCCAGAAGGGCTGATAGATCTTGTCTAACGTAAAATTATAGTTTATGGATTACTATTTATTTATTTAATTTATGCAAGATCCGCAATAAAGGAATATATTATTTGATCACTTACCTTCTTTCCATTTTGCTATTTTGGCTCTAGGTTCTAGCTGATAGGTCGCCTGGACTGCTTGACTTCCACTTAGACCTTGTAAGCCTGGAAGCTACGACTAAGGTGCTGATTTATGCTTGGTTGGAAAAAGAAAATTATTCAACTGCTAATTGCTAGTTTGGTTGGTTTATTGGTTCTGTTTCACTTTGTTCCCCTGTAAAACTGAGTACATATCTCCTCCTCTGACTTCTTGCAATGATATGTGTGTCACTTCCATTTGTTTGTGGCTGAAAATTGTTTGTACAATTCTGGTTGTTGTATTTCTAATTTTGTGCACTTCCGTTTGCTATGGCTGAAAGTTGTATTGCTATTTTTGGTTCTTTTATTTTCACCATGAACTAGAAACATGGGATGAGTTGGTATATATGAATTTTTCCCTATTTTTTTATTCATCTGCCGATAAAAAGCAAATAATACTAGCTATGGTTATAGACTTATAGTATTAGTATTTTCAAATTAAAGTTATTAGTTTTAATTAAAAAAAAAATGTTACAACAGCAGATATAGTATGTATAACATGATAATAATATATTAAAATTTTATTTTTTAGGTGCTAGTCCTAATCATGTTCTATATGTTGCTGCTGCATGTAGTAGTAGTAGTTGGAGGAGTAATAATTGAAGATTGGCTTGTGTAGGAGAGTTTAACTTTTCAAATGTGAAGAGAATAGGGAAACTTTGTGGCAACAGTTCTGATTCTGGCATTGTGGTGGGAGGTAGGGGATTTTTGTCTAGCTGCTAGGGTGATGATTTTTTAAATTATAGCTCTTTATCTTATGGTTTATAGCTTATACTTTTTTTATCTTTGAATTCTAATTTTGGATTTGTGAAACACTACTTTTTTTATAATCGCGAATGTCATTATAAATATTTTTCTAATTACTTTTCTATATAATTATGCAGGATAATATTGAGGATGATGATAATGAAGATTAAGTTGATTATTATTGTGATTTATTGGCTAAGATAGAGTAGTGTTGGGAATGGATACATGTATAGTTGACTAATGACTTTTATTAGAAGATACTTATGTAGGATATAATATTTTAATTTTTTATAGAGTATTAGTAGTAAATTCTAAGTGATATCATAGTTATTTTGATATGGCTATGTTTATTTTAATATGAGATGTATGAATATTTAAAATTAACATTATTCTAGTACTTTTGGATCATTATTATAAATATATTTTGGTTACAGATAATTTTTATTATTTAAAAAAATTATTTAGTATAATTATGTATTTATTTTTATTTTATAATATTTAACTCATTTAATTAAAAATGCAGAATTATTATATATATATATATATATATATATATATTAAATAAAAATAATAATAAGGGACCTAAGGCTACACTTATATACAGTAGCTATAGTATACCAAAAAAAAAAAAAACAAGGGACCTAAGGCTACACTTATAAAAAGTAGCCATGGAATATAATGTGGCTACGCTTGACAGGTGATGCAATAGTGTTGAGAAGCGTAGCCTATTCTAGTAAAAATGGAAGCTGAAAAGCGTAGCCTTTGGTCCTGCACAGCATCACTTGAAAAGCGTAGCCTATTCCCAAACGCCAAAAGCGTAGCCCTTGGTGCAGAAAAGCGTAGCCTTTGAGAATAGGCAACGGCCGAATAGGAATCACCCCAAAAAGCGTAGCCGTAGCCCAAAAAGCGTAGCCGTAGCCTAAGGCATCATTTTTTTTTCACTTTTGGCTACACTTTTCAAGTGTACCTGAATGGGTGTTTTTCTTATAGTGCATGTTAAATTCAACATTGATGCTGCATGTATTGTTATTAGCCTCCTTCTTCATTTATACATACCTTTCTATAACTCTTAGGTTTGGTGTTAACATTAAAACAAATTAATGTTTTTTATTTTAAACTAATTTAATTAGACTTAGTTGATTATTTTGTTAAATTATTTAAAAAAACTTAATTCTAATATTCTATCAGTTTATGATGTATCATGTAATGTGTCTTATTGTGTTCCATATAGATTGCATAATTTTTTATTCCCTATTTTTTGGGGTATAATGTGTATTCTCTATTTGTTTTAAGCATTTTTTTATGCTGTGTTTGTCATGTGACTACTAATATTGTTTTCTATATAGGTTTGTAAGGATGCCTAGGAAACCAAGGTACAACATTATACGGGAACCCCCGAAAGATGCCAGAACTAATGCAAGTACTGAAGAGACAACGGTTAGTGTTTGTGGTTAACATTTCTTGACGTAACCTTATGTGAAAATTATATGACCTTCAATTGTATCATCGAACCCCATTAATTCATCTCCCTGCAAAATTATTAGTTTATAAAATAAAATAATTCTCAATATTAATTCGTTTTCTAAGATATAATTCCAAATGGTTTCACATTGCGTTAAGGTTGGGACCACGACTAGAGGAGCTCAGACATCGCGGGAGGAACCACGTGATAGGGTTCCTCCAATATCATCCTCAGCTAATAAAGCTCCGGCTTCACGTATGAATGAACCATTTCGTGCACCGCGCATCGACCATAGGAATGCACAATCGAGTACTGCTGATGAACCTCAAACTCCAACAGACAACATAGAGACTCGGCATCGCGTGGAAGTGGCTGATCATGAATTAGGGGATGAGGATTACGACCCAGAGGAGGATGAAGTTCTGTCGTTTGATGACCACATCGACGACTTGTTTGCTGCCCAAGAAGTCGAAGGTCAGCATAACAACAAGAAAGCCAAAGATACAGATTTCTGGGAAGTTACTGTTATCGGTAAACAATTTTTCCTCCCATTTTCGTAAACAGTGATCTTTATAGTCCTTTACTTCTATTTTTCTTTTGTGCAATGATTAGAGAGTAATTTTGTTTCCCATACACATCTTAGAGGACGGTGTGAGAAAAGTTTCTAAGCTGAGCGTGAAGGAGGCTATAGGCCTCCCTTCCAATACGAAGATAGTACTCCAGTTTAACAGTGAGCTGCAACCGATTGGTCAGGCGGCAGGATTACTGAGTGGTTTCATAGGGAGTTTGGGTGCGGATTATTCCCGGTTCCCCATACACTTAGAAAGTTGGAAGCTGGTGAGCAAAGCAAAGAGGGATCATGCGTACGACATGCTTAAGGTAGAACTTTAAGCTTCTACAATTTAAGCAATTTTAGTTTTCGGTTTTTTTTTTAGGTCTTTTGCATGGGTAATTTATATGGTTAGAAATATTTTTATATTGTGTTTTTCACATCATCATTTAAACACTTCTCATTTATACGTAATTGCGACTGCTTGTACTGGATTTGAGGGTCATACTTCAACAATTTAAATTAGCCTGTAATGGTTGTGGCATTTCTTAAATATATCAATCTTATACTTGTTTGTTGGTCTTCGTTAATGACAATGTAAACTAATTGCAGCGGGTCTTTTACTATGAGGACGATGCCGGAGGAAAAATAAAGCGTGATATTTTGAAGAGGATAGAAAAGAACTGGAAGGATTCAAGGCACCACTTGTTTCATAGGTGTTACAAACAACTAAGGACTTATGAGGAAAATCTTCAGCATCACCCGAAAGGAATAGACAAAAATGATTGGAAAAAGTTCGTTGACTATCGCCTGAATGAAGAAACGCAGGTAAGCCTTGGTATATTCTATTATTTCCACATAAAAACATATGTATACATAGTAATTCCCTTACAGTTGATATTCATCATATCTTTCTCATCTGCATTTGTTTTGTTATTTGTTCATAGAAAAAGTGTAAACAGAACACTTTAAATCGGAGCAAGCAACTTTACACACATACTGGGGGCTCCAAAACCTTGGCAAGAAAAAAAGACGAAGTGGTAATAAGTCATCATTTGCATTAAGATTTTGATTATGCTTCTTGGAAAATGTTGTTGTTTACTAAATTGTGTCAATATCAACGATATAGAAGAGAGAGCAAGGAAGGCCTGTTGGTAGAGGAGAGTTGTTTATCATAACTCATAAGAAAAGAGATGGCTCGTATATCCACCCTGATGCACGTGTTGTTAGTGTAAGTCATGTTTGAAAATTTGAAGCAATATATAGCTTACTGTATATATGGTGCTACTGTTAACTTCTTTCTTTCCAATGTTGTATATTTGTAGGAAGCAATTGCGAATGTTGAGAGGCAGGATGGATCCTCTAAGCACATTTCACAGAATGACTCGCTAGCACAAGTTCTCGGAAAGGAGCACCCAGGACGAGTTCGTGCCCTAGGTGCTGGACCATGTCCCACCCAAGTCTTTGGTAACGCTGCTGGACAACCGTCGGGTTCTGCAGAGTCGAATGCAGAGAATAAGAGGATGATTGCAGAATTGACGACTAAGTTAGAAGAAGAGCGGGCGAAGAGACAGTCAATACATAAGGTCTTGGGATATGTAGTCCAACAGTTAGGAGGCAATTTGCCAGTTGAGATTGCTGAAGAGCTGGCTTTTGTGGGCGGTACACCGGACTCGTCATGCGCAGGGCCATCTGCATCTGGAAATCACAACCCGCAACAAAAATCTTGAATTTCAATTGATGGTTTTGGATACTGTTTACATTTAAGTTGGTTTAGTACGTTAGGCTTATTTTATCCAAGTTGTGCATTCTTACTTTATTTTGGATGATATTATGACAATTTCGTTATATATGTTATGTTTGCATAACTTTAATCTGGTTTGTTATGTTAATTGAGCTGTTTTACTTAGTTTAAATTTGTTTAAATTAGTTAAAAAGTAAAAAAATTAAAGTTTAATAAGCATTCTGTCAAAATAGGCAAAATAGTAGAAAATTTAAAATTATAATGGAAAATTTGAATTTGGCGGCGGTTTTGAAACCGCCGCAAAACTTTAAAATTCTTTTTCTGCGCGACATTTAGCGGCAAATTCGTTAGTAGCAATTTTCCTTCACATACTGCGGCGGTTAGTAACCGCCGCCAAACCTAAATGGCATTTTGCGGCGGTTATTCAAGCGGTTGACTAAAACCGCCGCAATCCGTTTTGCCGTGCCCTGTCTTCTGGCGTTCTCAAGAACCGCCGCGAAATGTTTTGCGGCGGTTCAAAACCGCCGCGAAATTTTTTGCGGCGGTTCAAAACCGCCGCTAAATGGCGTTTTTGTTGTAGTGTATGTTATTATATTAGTAAAAATATTTATTTTTAAAGTTGTTATTTAAAAATTATTTAAATACATGTGAATTTGATTCGATCAATAACTGTATAATTTTTTAATAGTATCAATGTATTAAAATTAAACTTGATTAAAAATTACATATATCATTAAATAAAAAACATTATAAATATATTTTATTTTATAAGTTATTTAATCAATTATTAAATTTGTTAGATGATAGGAATTTGATTAAATATTTAGAAATGGAAATTCATCCTAAAAGGTTAAATATATTGTTGCTAGATAAAATTTAATATTTTATATATATATATATAATGAGCTTATTATTTAGATAAGATAAATGAACTAAATTAAAATTTAAAAAAATGAATAAAAAAATTTTTGTGACGTATTTTTAAGATGATGCCAAATTGTTAAAAATTAAACCAAAAGGAAAGAAAAAAAATCCTTAATCATCAATGGTGACACTCAGGAACAACTGCAAACACTATGGTAAAATTTATGATTCTGAAAATCAGATTTGATTAACTGGTTGAACCAATCCAGCCATGAATCAAAAGTTAATTAAGACAGTTTAATCTGTATGGTAAAATTGGTGTCACTAAAATCGGCTATGAACTGTTGAATCGGCCGATCAGATCGGACTGAAAATCAGCCGATTCTTCCAAAACGACGCTATTTAATTTCTTTATAACAAAAAAAAAAGCTTCAATAATCAATAGTGTTGAGCTCCTTCTTTCTCCTTCTCCATTCTTCAAAACTCAACTCAACCTCAAAGTCCTCTCAACCAAAGATAAAGTTAAAAACCCTATCCTTAGCCGTCGTCCGTCCGTGTGTCGTTGAGCTACTACCGTCGTCTGTCCGTCAAGCCACTGCCATCGTTTGTCGCACGCAACCCTTCCCTCCTCGTCATGTTCTTGAAGTCTCCAACCCCTGCTCTCTCCTTTCGTGAGCTCGACCCATCCGTCGTCTTCATCTTCTCGCTGTCCTTCTTACCGTCGTGTGGTCGGTGTCGTTTGTCACGACAACACACCCTACTAAAAGACCCAGACTTCGATGGTCAGTTCACTGCTCACTTTTTTTGCGTTTTTTTTATGCATTGTTCAATGATTATTTAAATGTTTTTGTGTTTTAATTTTTTATTGAATGATTCTTTGATTACTGATGAGCTCTAATTTTGTTGTGTTGCTATTTTTTTGTGTTTTGATTTTTTATTGAATGAGCTCTAGTTCTGCCATGTTACTCTGGTTCTGCTGTGTAGCTATTTTGTGTGTTCTTAATTTTTTATTGAATAATTATTTTGCTGATGATTGATTATTCAAGGTCTTGTGTTAATTGATTATTGAATTTTGATTATTGATCATGATTAGTGATGTGCTGCTAGTTTTGTTGCGCTGTGTTTTACTGTTTTGTGATTTAATTGTGTTTAGATTGGGATTGTCTTGATCATTTATTGATTTCAATTATGGATGACGGTATCAATCAAGAAGTATTTACCGATAATAATACATATGTGTGTATTCATCATAAATCTTTTATCTCTATTTAAGCCTTAAAATGTAAGATAAATCTATTTTTCTCTACGGTCTGATTTTTATTTATTTATTTTTAAAAATATTTTTTTATTATATATTTTGCTATTTCTATTGCGTTGATTCATAATAGTCTGATTAATTTTTCATGAATTCTTTGTTCTATGGGTAAAGAAAGATTAAATTAAGGTAATTAGACGTATTATTTGTGTCATAAATCATAATTTTTTAATATATTAAAGGCTGATGTAGAAGAAATTGTGTTTAGATTGTGATTGATAGAAGAAGAAAATATGAATTTATAACTGATTGAATATGAATCTAAATTCAATAAATTTTCACTTAAATAGTTGTTATGTTTATCATCTAAATTTAATGAATTGTTGATTTATATTTTATTTAGGTCATTGAATTATTCTAAAAAATTTTGTTTCGTCCTTGAGCCATTGTGCTTGTTTGCATAGGATCAGAATTTTTTAGTTTTATTATTTCTTGATTCATCTATAAGTCCTACTAGTTATGTTTGGTGGCTGTGAAAAGTATGCTTCAGTTTTGTATATGTTACAGCAATAAAAGTTAATTCAGTCAAAAAAATTAAGTTTGAGATTCCTCACTTTATTGAGGCAATTAAGAATATTATTATAGTTTATTTATAATTTATTTATTATTTTATTATAAAATAATTTTTTGGTTAAATTATAATTAGACTAATAAAATAATAAATCAATAATTAAAATAGTTCAATAATCAGTTAAATTTTAGAATTTTGGATAAAACCGACCGATAATGACAAAAATTTAGTAGCGATTTTTATAACCACAACTAAATAGAAAGATTGCGGGAGTTTATCCGATGTTTTACGATTGTACGGTAAAATATCATGATTTAGTGACAATTATTACCTAACTGTCACAAAAAATTATATATTCGCACATAAAATACAAGAAGTTATTATCTATCCATCATTATCACCCATATGTAACTTCTGGTAGGTTGAGAACGAATATTTATTTGTGTTTGAATTATGATTAAAATTTTATTTATCATGTTTTACTAGTTAATTTTAATTGATTTTAGTACTTAGAAAAAAAAAAGTTAGGCAGGCTAGTTGTGTGGCGGTCGTCAATCCGCCTTAAAGCGAGGTGAGTTAGCTTTTTTAATATTTTAATTTATTTTTATACAATGAAAATAAGGTACATAATGTTCTTAGACTAACAAAGAAATAATACTGACTTTAGTCATTTTGGATCGGAAAAAGACAAAAGAAGTGCACACCACACAATGAGCAAGAGCGTTTCTTTCATTGTCAATCTGGTTGGCTGATTGATATGCTTTTAATTCCTTGCCCATAACTCTGCACACTTCAAACACATGCTTGGAAGAAAACAGTGCTGCCCCTTTAATTGCTACCTTACTAGTTACTCCTGTAGGTTAGGTTATTCTTGACTTGCTTCCATCTGTGGCAACTTTTTGAGCCTTGTTCATATACACATGTAGCAAATAAATTCTTAGCTTGTGTTTGACCAACGAGAAAGGACTCGTGTTTTCTTACTACGAAAAAATCATTTTTAATAGTAAATTTTGACTGTACTATAGCCAATGTTGTCAGAACCGGACCGACCCGGCCGGTCGGACCGGAAAACCGGTGAACCGGTGCTATAACCGGTTCGGGCGAGACATATAACCGGACAAGGAATCAAACCGGAATGACCCGGATTGAACCGGCCGGGTTTGGTAAGAACCGGAGAACCGGCGGGTTTCATTTAACCCGGGCCGGTTCGAACCTTTTTTTTTTTTTTTCCTTTTCGCTGGAAACGACGTCGTTTCCTAATAAAAATAAAAAGAGCTGCTGCTGAAACTAACCCTAGCCTCCATCCGTCTCATACCCTCATTCACTGCATCTATCCCCTGTTTCCCCCTTTCCCTTCCCAAACGGTTACTTTGGCCATGAGAGCTGACAGCTGAGAGATAGAGAGTCTGCTACTCTGCTTCAGTTCGTCGCCGGCGCGGAGACCCAGCAGCCAGCAGCCAGCAGCTTCAGCCAGAGTTCGTGCGCCACTCACCACCGCGAAGAAGCAGTCGCCTCCTCGTCGCCTACTGCCTCCAGGTCGTCAGTCGTGAGTCGCCACCTCCTGTCTCCCTCTTCTCTGCTCTGCTCGTCCCTCCATCCCTCCAGGGTCCAGCCGTCCAGCCGTCCAGGTATGTAGTTTTAATTTTTTTCATTTTTTGAAGTTAATTTTCAATAATTTATTACCGAACTACTACTGAATACTGATAGTTAGAAACTTATAATTAATTGATTATTGTAGATTGATTATGTATGCTGGTTTCTGTTTGATTTCTGTTAGAATTTACCCAAATTGGTTGTTCACATATGTTTGATACTTTGATTTCTGTTTGATTTTTGTATGTTTTCAATACTTCCACATGTTTTTCTGTTTGATTTTTGTATGTTGGCATTACTTTCACATGTTTTTCTGTTTGATTTAGTACTGATAGTCAGAATTAATTGATTATTGTAGATTGATTCTGTATGTTGGCAGATGAGAACATGAATACTTCCACATGTTTTTCTGTTTGATTATCCATTGTTGTTAGATTGTTATTGTTATCTGTTATAGTGTTATATATGTTGGTTGCTGTTGTATATTATTCTTAGTAGTTAGTGGATTGTTGTTGTGGATTATTCTTGGAGATTAGTGTTATATATGTTTGCACACACAGGACACTCCTTGATCCTGTTTTTTTAAGCACTTGTTTGGCTAAGCCTTTGATTGCAGTCACATATAGCTTGAGTAAGGTGTCAGAGTTCATAGCTCCAATTAGGATTGTTAGACTCACAAGGGATAGAAAACAAGATTGTGATTTGGTGTGTGGAAAACAGGTGACTTGATAGTATGTCCAGAAGGAACAACTTGTAGGGAGCCATATCTATTAAGATTCAGCTCATTGTTTGCTGAGTTGCTGATGAAATAGTTTCTGTGGCTATGAATGCTCATGTCAGCATGTTCTATGGGACCACAGCGGCAGGCTTGAAGTGTTGGACCCATCTTCTTCTTCATGAATCCTCGGCCATGTTACCACATTCACATTATGTTTATTTTTAGGATTTGAGACTTAATGTTTATTAAAATGTTATTGGAGATATGTTTTTTAACTGTTAATTTTTAAGTTTTTAGCTATTTTATACGTTTTACTTATGTGGGACCGGGTTAACCGGTTCAACCAGTGACCCACCGGTTGAACCAATAACCCAGTGACCCAGTAATCTGACCGGTTCGATCACCGGTTCGGTTCTGACAACTATGACTATAGCTCTGATTTAACTTATATTTTTATGATAATTATATATTTATTATTATTATTATTATATATTATTATAATAATAATTATATATTTTTTATAATTATTAAAAATTTTTTTATCGATAATTATATAATTACTATTAAAATATTTTATCAACAAACATAAGCCAGTTAGTTAATTAATATTTAATTATTGTTAAAAAATAATGTTTTTTAATAGTGCATTTTTCTTTTTTTTTTAATTAGAAAAATAGTCACCGGATAAATGATCAATATTATGTGTATGGTTATTGACTATGTATTTAGATATATAGGGTTTTGTCCAACTTCTAAAAATTTAGAAAAAATAATTATATAATATACACTACAACATTTTTAAGTTGAGGCAACACTTTTGGACCTAAGGCAACGTTTTTGGGCGGCGTTGCATATGCAGCCGTTGCCTTAGATCAAGACAACACTTTTTTGTTTCAAAAGCAACGCTTTTGAGAGCAACACTTGGTAAGTGTTGCCTTTGGTTGAAAAACAACAACACTTCAAAGGTGTGTTTGAGACAACACTTTTATAATGTTGTCTTTTCTCATATTTTGACCACTACTAAAAAATGTTACCTATTTGCAATAAAATTCAACCCTTTTTATGTGTTGCTTATAAGTTTGAATTTGTAATACTTTAAAGTGTTGCCTATTAGTTTTGAATATACAACCTTTTAAAGCATTGCCTTTTTTTTTTGAATATGCAACCTATACAAGTGTTGTCTTTTCTTTTGGATATGCAACCTATACAAGTGTTACTTTTTCTTTTGGATATGCAACCATACAAGTGTTGTCTAATATTCAAAATATGCAACTAATAAAAGAATTGCCTTTTTGATAAAAATAAAAATTACTTTTGTAATAAAAATACAAAAAAATAAAATTTACAATAAAATTTTTTGTTCATACATGTGTAATTATTTTAAAATTTACAATAAAATGGGAAACAAGTAACAACAAATTTCTAACACAATTTTTGCCACTAAGTCTAAAAACACGTTACATGAACATAAATCTAGGTGGTTTTCAACGAGGATCAAGAAATAAAAGCTAGATAATATTCACCCCTACATCCAGAATCACCAATCCACAAGACTCCCCAAAAGCATTATAAGCCTGTAACAATAATAGAAAATCAGGGGGGAAGTTATGTTCGTAATTCCACCTTTTTTTTTAATTCCAACTCTGAATAGTGCTATGTTTTTTTCATTCCAAATAATAATAATAAAGGTTTAGGGAATAGTACTAGAATAACATACATGCTTTTAGAGTCTTCCAATCAATGAAATTTCACTCCTTAATTAAAGGTACAGATACTTGACAAGCAATAAATAAATTTTGTAAGCATTGCAAATGGTTATAAGTAAAATCTAATGTAAGAAGATATAATTATCCAATGTGTATGCATGCAAATGTTTGTGTCTACCTCCAGGTGCTGTCGTACTTCACCGCCACCATGATAAGAGTATATTTGAACAATGTGCTTTGAGTAAGCAACTCCTGTTTGTTGAACAAAGTCATATTAATGATTGGTTGCGTTGACTTCAGAAAGTATACATTAGAGAATATCATAAACGAATAATTTAAAAATTTTCAACTTACCGAATAAAGCACCATCTGGACTCCAAATCACACGGTTGACAGAAACACCTGGATCTTTGATAAGAGCAGCCTGAATTACACATATATAGCTTTATTTCAGTAACTATAAGTTACAAGTATCCGGGCTTGGTATAAAAATTCATGTATAAAGGAGAAAAGGGGAACCTGAAATGGCATTGAACAGGCACTAAGATCCCAAACTTTGAAATTCCTCAAGACCAACCACTCCCTAGAACCCACTTCCCACAAAGCAATGTCCCCAACATTTGTACCAACTGATACATTGCATGAAAAGAAGGAAGAACTTATGTTTAGCTGAGAACAATAACATCAAATACACACAATTAACTCAAGTGAAAAACACTATTGAAAGGTCTTAGAAAGGCAGCAGACCAAGAAGTATAGTCTGTTGAACTGGATAGAAGTCCATGCTCATAGGAGATGAATCTTGGTTAAGAGTCCGCATAATAGTCTTTGGCAAGTCATATGGTGCATTAAAAGCCTGGCCATGACCATGACCTGGGAACGTGGCTGACAACACATTGACAGGAAGATTTACCTGCACAACATGATGAAAAGTTGATGCCAGAAATGTGAGTTGTAAAAATTTGTATAGATAAGAATTACAAGACCACTAGTGATTTTTTTCCCTAAGTGTTATCAGATTACCTCATCCGACATTCCCATTGGTCTTGTTCTCTTAGAGACATGATTTGAATCTCCAGATGGGTAGTCAACAGAAGGATTAGTTGGAGGGGTCCTAGGGTCCTTCAAAGCAGCTTAAATAAGACAATGAAACTTGTCAGAAGTAAGAGATTGAATTTAGAACCATAGCCAATTAGATGTTAAAACCACTACAAACTCGAGAATAGCAGGCCGCAAGAAAATGTATTACCAGGGATTGATGGTGCACCAAGACCTATAGCAGTACCAAGACCTATAGTGGCTCCTCCAGAAACTACAGCATGTGCTACAATGGTAGGATTTGACATCCAACCAGCCAGGGGTGTTGGCACAGGTGCTGGAGTAGGTTGAAAAGGCTATACACATTAACCACAGAATAGTCCAGCACCAAAATAAGAACCAAAAGATAACAATATGTAATGCCTACAAAACCAAATCAGTAAAGTAGCCCACCCCATGTGCACCAAGAGGAGGAAACCCTCCAGCCTTTGGCAAGGATCCTAGTAGTGGATTATTAGCAGGAGATGGAGCTCTTGCACCATTGGGTTGTCCACATGAGTGATCCACAAATCACTGAAAGGTGAAACTTGACATTTAGTTAGTTAGTATATTACTATATCAAGGATCATAAATAGAAAACCTTGGTACCAGAGCATATGGTCGTACAATGCAAACATTAAAACATATAAGAAGGGAAGGCAAAGGATAACATATCCACTGATTACCTCAGCTGCTACCACAAGTAACCTGCACATATACCAATGAAGCTTAGTTTTTATTATTGAGATGCATAAAATCTCTTCAATATAACAGTATTATCTTAAAGCTATACTGTTATAGAAAAGCAATACATTTTTTATACAAGTTATGTTCAATTAAGTTAATTGCCAAACACTTAGACCACTATATGTATATCACTTAGCTCAGAATTTAAGAAATTAATACCACTGAACCTGGAACTTGAAGATTTGTGCGCAAAATGAAAAAATCTCCTCAGTGTTTTTCATCAGAAGAAAGAAAACCTTGGCAGGAGCATCAGCAACTCTGAAAGCTTCTGCTGTTGCCCGTACTAACCACAAGCTAGGAAAAACATTGAAAATTCAGCACAAGAAATTCAGAAAATACACACATCATGATGATGAAAGTGAAAATAGAAAGAAAAGGAAAAATACACAGTACATACAGTTGTTTCTGAACATGTTTGGGCCTCGAACCTCAAAGCATAGCATTATATGCTAGCAACTCGAAAAAGCATATTCAATAAGCACATACACTAGACCCTCTCAAAGAACATATATACATCCTAAACACATTCCTCAATTTCCCCAATTTGAGAATAGAATTAGCTTCCTAAGATTACAGAGGAGAAAAAATCCTAACCTAAGACATGATTACAGCGAGCAGTAAGGATTACAGCAGAGACAGCTCAGGCAGAGCAGCGAGGACGTGAGGCATTGGCGAGCCGACGACAACCATCAAGCAGCGATGACGACCAGAGACGACTCAGGTAGCGCAAGGCGGAAAAGAGGGATTACAGCAGCGGCGGATCCGGCAGCGCAGGTAGAAATGGCAATGGCAGTGCAAGTCAGAGATTTCAAAATGGCAGAGAAGAGATTTCAAAATGGCGGAGAAGAGCAGAAGTTTCAGCTAACAAAAAAGCTTTTCATCAGCTTAGTAAAATGCCATACATGAATGTGCATTGTGAAGAACAGAGGGAAATCGATTCTCCCATAAAAATTAATTCATGTGAATTAGTTATATATAATTAGTGCACTATCAATATTTCCAAACTTTTTATTGATAAATAAACTGAAGATAACTCAAACCACTGATTGTGTAGAGGAGTAAGACAATGTTCTTAAAAATAAACAGAATAGAGCAAGTGCAGCACCTTGTAATCTTTTTTTCATCATTCATCTTTTTTTGAAGCTCACCATTAGTAACACTTCTTTGATAATCTTCAGAGGAAAACACAGAGCCATAAGATGCCTGTGTTCAAAGATTGGCAACTAAGCACTCCCAAACACAAAACAGAACAACAAAATACAAACCTAAGAATGCAATACTATTTTATAAAAATTATGAAACAATTAAACTATAATCACATTGCTAAATTGTGATTACTCAAAAAAGAAACAACAATTTAAATCAAACCTAAGAGGTATTTGAAGGTGAGCGACAAATCGGTAAAGTCTTTGTCCTTCGACATGATCGAGCTCGAAACTGCAAAAATAATGAAAAGAAGAAAAGGATTATGTGAGCTTCTTCAATTGATTAAACTGAAAGAGATGTGCGTGGAGAGAGAGAGAGATGTATACTGGAACTATTGTTATTAATTCAACTAAATTAATCAAGTAGTATGTAAAATCAATCTACAAGCCTTCAACGACGACGATGGAGGAAGAGATGCTGAGGACCAAGGCTGAGGCGAGAGGCTTGAGTGAAAGAGGAGAACGGCGGAGAGTTGTTGATTTGCCTGAGAGGATAGAGCACGGCACCACGGCGGAGCAGAGCAAAGGTTTCAGAAAGGCGCGAGCAGAAAAACACGACGGAGCAGAGCAGAACAAGGCGTGAGCTCGAGTAATGAGAAACATGACGACGACGAGCAGAGAAGAGGGATTACAGTAGTGGCAGATCTGGCAGCGCAAGGTAGAAACAACAACAACAGCGCAAGGCAGAGACGGTGCTGGAGGTGAAGAAAGTGGCGGTGGCAACTTCTCTCTCCGTCATCTTCTTCTCCTTCTTTCTCTTCTTCCTCGTTTGATGGCAGTTCTCCCTTTCTTTTCTTCTCTTTATCACTCTCTGTCTCTCTCCCCTCACCGTGCATTTTTTCCTTCTGTCTTCTCTTTTTCCCGTGCAATGGAGAACCCTAATCCTCTGATCTTCTAATCGTAATTAATTTTGTATTTTATTTTATTTTTTGTTATTAAGTTGGATTTGTTTTATTTTAAAATTGATAGAAAATGATAATCAAAGTTAAAATATGTATTAAAGATAAAATTTATTTTTTAGAAGAGGCATTAAAAACTTTAGACAACACTTAAAAATAAAGTTTAAAATAAATTTAAAGACAACTCTTATAAAAAGTAAGATATTAACTTTATAATAATTGCTTCTGTATATTTGATGGGGCAACACTTAATAAGTGTTTTTTAATTTATCAAAGACATCACTTATAGTGTGTTGATTTAAAATATGTTGTTATAGTTCTATTTTTTTGTCACTAGTATAAAGTATTGTCTATATATATTTTAGACAACATTTTTAAAGTGTTGTTTTGAACATATGTTGCAATAGACAAAAAATGTTGTAGTGATAATATTAGTATTTTTATAATTAAAAAGTTTAAAATGTAATCATTGTTAATCTCGTTTTTTTAAAATAAAAATAGAATCTAGTATGAGAAACTTTTATGGCATATATAAAGTTTCATACTGACTAAAAATAAAAAGTACGGTATCTTTTATAAGAGTGACATAACTTTTATTACTTAAGCTAATTTTTTAAGTTAATTATTAGGCATATTTAATTTATAATATAGTGTTAAAACAAAGTTAAAATTGGTATTAGGTCATCCCTATATACTCACACCATATATATATAAAAATAAAGTCGTAATAGCCTTGACAATCCTTATTAGTCAAGCTAGCTTTTGAGATTAGATTTATACACTTTTATCAAAAAAGTAAACTGTTATAATATAAAATATATATTAAAAATAAATAAAATAATATATTTATATAAAAATATATAGTGCTAATTTTTAGTTTGTTTATAAAACTTTTGAAAGAAAAAAATATATATAATGTTGACTGAAATACAAGATAATTTTAAAAAATATAACAGTGACTTAACATTATTTATATTTCATATATATAAGAAGAGATAAAATATACTAAATCAAACTTCAAAAGACTACCAATCATTTAAAATTTTATGGGCATAAATGCAAACTCTTTATTATATTATGATAATCTTTTTGGTTAAAGTTGTAAATTCTCTCATCAATACGACGATCATATCATTATAAAATGAGTTCAGAAGACAACTTTTAGCATATTTTTGTGTGCAAATAATAATTTATTGATTAATAATAAATTTTTAAATAAAATTTAGATCTATAATAAAATAGTCATTAGTTTATCGAATTAAAAGATATTATAAAAAATTTAATTGAATAAACCAAGTCAAAATAATACAAAATTAAAAGGATGAATTTTAGTTTGATTTTTAAAATTAAATGTGTATATCAATTTAGTTCCTAAAATTTTAAAATGTACAATTAAATCTACGAATTGAAAATCATAAATTTCGGTTAGTCCATATTTGTTCTGTCGCCTTCAATTTATTATTATGATGGAGTTTAAGTGTACGAAAATGGTCGGAAGTCAGTTTAATTGGGGTAAAAAACAGTCAGAATTTATTTGTTGTTTTTTTAATATTTTTACCAATTTTGGCTATAATAAGTATTGTATAATTTTAAATATAATAAATATATAATTACAAATACTATATATATAATTATAAATATTAAATTAAATAAAGTAATTTTCGTTATTATCTTATTATCGTAAGTGTATTACTGCACTCGAATAATGTAACTTCACGAAAATAACAATAATGTTTGAGTATAAAGTGTAATTTTCATGCGTAGTAACTTTCTTTTTAGCAAGGGTGTAACTTAGTCAAACTAACTAGAGTGGTTAATAGGAGCTAACTAGGATTAGAAATCTGTTATAACTAATTGGTTAGGTGGTTAATTATTAGTTAGTTGTAACTTGGCAGAGTATAGGTATGATTTGTAATACTCTTCATTCAATAGTTGATGTCTGTTTCATTCAATAGTTATTAGAAATCTTATACTTTTGATACTTATTCTTATGTTCTAATCATTTTAGAAAAGAGGTAACTACCAAATCGGTACTCGGAAGATTCTGGCGCTGACAAAATGGTACCTGACTTTTGTTATTGACAAAATAGTCCCTAAAAGATTTTAAAATTTGACAAGCGTGTCCCCGAGCTCGCCGGAACAAATTTCCGGCAAGCACAATGCTGACATGGCCACCGTATTTTGGTGACCTGGCAAGCCACCTCCCAAACCCTAATTCCTCCTTCCCCAACACAAACTCCCTTTCCTCTTCCTCCCCATCGCAGCCCACCCCCTACCCAACGCAACCCCCTCCCCCTCCCTCCCATCGCAACCCCCTTTTCTCTTCCTCCCCATCGCAGCCCTCTTCCTTCTCCCTCCCTCTCATATCATCTCATCTCATCTCATTTCTGCAATGAAGAAGAACAAAAATCTGATACCTCAAAATCACATCCCTTCACAGCATTCACAAACCAAAACGAGAATTTGAGAAGAAGAAGAAGAAAAAGAAGAAGAAGGAATAATGGATCTAGCACTAGAGGAGCTGCAAGACGTTCTACCTCATAACCCTAACCCTAATTTTTCCTCTCTGATTCGCAATCCTCCCACACTCACTCTTCACACACCCATTTCTCACTCAATTTCAGAACTCTTATCAGGACTCTTTCCAGGCTAACCATGAATGGACTCTTCTCCTCACAATCCAGTTCTGCTATCTTCTCTTCCTCTTCGCCTTCTCTCTCCTCTCCATCACCGCTGTCGTCTTCACCGTCGCTTCCCTCTACACCAACAAAGATGTCTCCTTTTTCTCCACCGTCTTCGCAATCTCCAAAGTCTTCAAGCGTTTTATTCATCACTTACCTCTGAGTCACGCTTTTGATGTTCATCTATAATTTTGTCTTCGTGATTTCCTTGGTTTTGCTTATTATAGCAATTGATATCCTTCTCTTCCTCTGCTGTTTTTTGCGGTTATTGTGAATGTGTTGGTCATTGTGAATCTGGATGTATGATCAAAAGAAAAGAAATTTGAGGGGTTTGTAACTGAATTTTTTTTCTTCTTTTTCTATATGTGTCTTTATATGATTTGCGATGAGAGGAAGAGGGAAGGGGGCTGCGATGGAGAGGAAAAGGGAAGGAAGAGTGTGCGTTAGGGGGCTGTGATGGGGAGGAAGAGAAAAGGGGGTTGCGATGGGAGGGAGGGGGAGGGGGTTGCGTTGGGTAGGGGGTGGGCTGCAATGGGGAGGAAGAGGAAAGGGAAAAGGGAAGGGAGAGTGTGCGTTAGGGGGCTGCGATGGGGAGAAAGAGAAAAGGGGGTTGCGATGGGAGGGAGGGGGAGGGGGTTGCGTTGGGTAGGGGGTGGGCTGCGATGGGGAGGAAGAGGAAAGGGAGTCTGCGTTGGGGAAGGAGGAATTAGGGTTTGGGAGGTGGCTTGCCAGGTCACCAAAATACGGTGGCCATGTCAGCATTGTGCTTGCCGGAAATTTGTTCCGGCGAGCTCGGGGACACGCTTGTCAAATTTTAAAATCTTTTAGGGACTATTTTGTCAATAACAAAAGTCAGGTACCATTTTGTCAGCGCCAAAATCTTTCGGGTACCGATTTAGTAGTTACCTCTTTTAGAAAAAAATTAAACTTATATGAAGACATTTTCCTTTAAGGAATTTTATTCACTTACCCTAATAAGTATTAATAATTAACCTCTTTAATGTTCAATATAAATTGTGAGAGAAGAACTAATAATAATTTGCAAAACTTAAAGCGAAAAATATTAGAGAAGAATTATTACTACTAACACATGTGACATTACATTGACCGAAAGAAATTAAACAAATTACATAGCACACCATGATGATAACTAAACCCAAATTCAAATGCCATGAAACACTGGGAAAATCTTATAGACTCACGCAAGTGGAGCCCACGTAATAACCTTTCCCTTTTTTTTATTCTCGGTAAATAAAGCATGCTATGAAAATGGTCATAAGATATATAATATAATCTCTCAGTAGAAACTGGCTATGATCCGCTTTCATTCTTCTCCATCACATATGAAACACTTGAGAATTTAATTGATGCTGCAATGTTGAAGAAACCCAACACACACACAGACAAAATCAAGTCAATTTATTACCAATTTTTTCAAACAAATATAATTAGTAATGATGTTGACTGAACATGTGATTAATAAGTAGAGTAATATTTTATGATGGTGACTATATATATATAGAAAAAGTATCATATACAATTAATGTTTTTTAAGATTTCTCAACCTAAATTTATTCATTCGATCATCATATTATATATTTTTTAAAAATTATTTTTAGTAGAAGGGAAATGTATATAACGGCTAAATATTTTATATATTAGTGATTATCAATGAATGAAATTCTTTATTCTACTGTGATGATAATGTAATAGACCCAGCATAAAAAGTAAATCTGTTTATGTGTGAATTCAGTCCGATTAATCGTACATATAAAAGGTCCACATCATTAAAAGTGGTTAAAATTTTATTAAATCGTTTAAAAGGTCACCTGATTTTAGAAAAAGATCTAGATTAAACTATTATTTTTCAATTTTAAGATGAAAATAGAAAATGATACTGTAGGTTTAATTAATAATTACAGAAATGTTCGAAGACAATAAAAACCAATGTAAATTAGTCTAAAATTATCTTATTTTAAATTTATTAATTATTTTTAAAATAATTTTAAATTATTATCTTTCTAGCATTTTTATAAGAAGAGAAAGTTAAGGTTTATTAAAATCTGACTAACACTTAATTAAGTAAAAAAGCGAATAATTTGACACTATTAAATATAATTTTATATTATTAAAAAAGGAGGAGTGCTAGAGGATCAGTAACTTTTATAATTTGTAGTCATCAATGATGATTTTAATGGTGTGAGATTTTATCCAATTGTTCATTTTTTTTTGTTGGTTAGTTACATGCTGGCCAGAATTTGAAAAAGTTGCTCACTCTAAATTTTTTTTTAAAATATTAATGATAATTAATTAGTGACTAATTATACGTACGTATTGCAGTTGGTGGAGGGGCTAATCTTGTATGGGATGTTAACACCACATTTGGAAGGGAGTGAGCCAGCATTGGCAAGATTAATGCCGGGGACTTGACCGGCCGATGTTTTAAGGCAAGTGCACACGGTCTTGCGGTCGGCGGGAGTCCTGGCACCGGCAAGGACATTCTTGACCCCTTGGCAACATGCCAGTGGCGGGGCTCCCCCGCGCTGCAGGTATGCGAGGCAAGGTGCCAAGGAAACGGTCACGGTGCCACATGAGATGGCACCGTGGACCATCGGTGCACTCAACAATGCCATGCACACCATAAGAACAACGCATGTAACCCTAATGCTGGCCATGATGATGAGTGATTGAGACTTGATAGAGAATGAAAAGAAAACAAGTGTTTTTTATTGAGGGTGATTGGTTGGTTGCACTTGGGTGAATGCTAGTGGTGCAAAGTGTAGGGTTTATATAGAAGGTTTTGGAGTGGGGGTTTTAAATGTGAAAGATAAGGCATGTAAATGAATGTGGTGGTGGTTGTGCTCAATTCAATGCTTTCTTTCGTACATGGTCTTATCTTTCAGCACCTGGCTTCATATTAGCCGTTCATTATGGTCATCTATTAAATTTGTTAAATATATAATTGTTTATTAATTAGTTTAAATTTTTTACATAAATAATTTTATAATAAAATTAGATAAATTATTACTGATTGAACCATACTCATAATTAAGTGTAAAAAAAATACAAATTCAAAAAGACATATAAAATATGGAAAAGTCTAGGAAGACAGCAACTTTGTTAAATTCTGGCCAGCATGTAATCAGTAAAGAAAAGTGAGCCATTAGATGAAACTTCACATCCATCTCACACCATTAAAACCATTATTGATAGCTATTTGATGGCTACAAATCACAAAATTACTGGCCCCTAGCATTATATATGAAGTATACTTAATCTTTTAAAATAACCATTATTATGTAAATTTTCTCTTGATCTGTAGACATCTTTAAAGATCAGATCTACACACACAAAAAAGTAGTTTGAAAAATGCATTATGTTTTTTTCCCAAACGAACTGAATATTTTTATTATTTGTAAGTACAAATAATAAATAGGTCAAATTGGATCAGACTTTATTTTTATCTGATCAGATTTGTAATATAGAAAATTATCTGATGAGTTTGATATGTAATATATCATATATAGGCTACTTTTTAGTATTGAGATTGGTTTGCTATATATGGAAAATTTAGTCTGATCTAAAGTTCATTAAAATGTCTGATATTTTTTATTTAAAAAAATTAAAAACTTCTATAATATTTTTTTAATATTAATTGTAAGTTGCTTCAAAATAGTACCAGTATCTAATTAATTTAAAATGGACGACATGTAGTTTCATTATCAGAAGCTTTATTTGATCGACAATACCATCGTTTGTTTTATATTATGGGTATTTTTTTTTATTTAAAATTTTCTAAGTCAAGTTTGAGTGTTTGACATAATGCGAAGTGTGAAGTCAGATAATATATATGGATATATATGTACAGAAAAGGAAAAAAAAAAGAAATTAATAGCATATATTTCTTGAATTGAAGTTGCAAGAGATCAGATCAATGCTATTATTGGTTTTTTTTCCCCTCACCGACGTGAGCAATAGACTCACTAGTTTTTACTAGTTAGCTACTGGATAGTCACTACTCACTAAAAAAAAACGGTTACCTAAAACCTAACTATCACTGGTTTGGAGTAAAAGGAATACAAATTAAATACAATGTGATTACGTGAATAATAACTAATTCAAATATAAATATTACGTATATAAAAAAATTAAAAATTAATTATTAAATCAGTTATTATATATTATTTTATATATTTTTTATTTATATTTTATATTTTATATTTTAAAATATATTTTATATGAAAAACTAATTTAATTGTGGACACATACTATAAATATTTTTATAATGTATTACTAAAATACACCATTTCCAAATGTATTTACAATAAATGTATAAATAATTGAACACATTAATTATTTAGATAGTATTTGTGAACTAAATTTTACTGCTATCTTTTCGTAATAAAGACAGTAATAGTCACGAGCTCGCTGTTCCCATCTTTGAATGACAGATGGAGTTGGGTGAATTATTTTCCCATCATGTTCCATCTTGATTAAATTTTTATGACATTTGATGTAAAATCACGCTATTTAATTTGCATATGGATTTATGAGTGGTGTTGGACTCTGATATGGGAGAGAGAGGTATTTCACAATTTTGTGGTGTCAGTAAAACCACAATTCGGATCCTGCGAGTTTCCATTACTAAACGTACGGTCCGATTTGATGCAGTCTGGACACGCATCGCAGCAGCTTCTCTCCTAACGGTGCCCTGAAACTAAACAAAGACTCATGCAATCCATTCTCATTATCCGGTTACAATCACTTTCAGATTTCACTTTCAACTTCGCTCCCACCTTCTTCTTCTTCCTTTCTCCGTTTAAATTTTTTAAAAAAAAATTTATATTTCGTAATTATAATTATTATTGTTAGGTGGCTAATTATTATTGTTGTGGTTAGAAATTGAATTTAGGAATTATTATCATTTTTATCAGATATAGGTTTTTTTTAATTTTTTTAATATTTTATAATTAAAATTATTATTGTTAGAAAGTTTATTATTATTGTTGTTATTGTTAGAAGCTGAATAGAAATGTGTATTATTTTTGTACTCTATCATTTAAAATAATACATTTTCAAAAGTACTCTATTATCCATTTTTCTTACTCTACTAAATAATAACAGAAATCATACTAACAAATTTTTGGGTTACATACCATGAAGGAGAAAAATACAAATGCAGAGAACCAGAGGAAGAAGACGAGCAAGCTTGAAGAAGAACACGGAATCTGATATTTTCAATAAACCTAAATCGGACCTACCATTTACTATTGGCAGATTCAAATTAATATTTAAAAAAGGGAACTCGGACCCTACGATTTCATTTTCAGCTTGATAAAAAATATATATATACAAAACGCACGGTCCGTTTTGCATTGTTAAAATTCAAATTCCAGCCATCAACAAGTCGTACCCTCAGACTTGTTTGTTTATTTTTGCTTAACAAAGAACTCGGACCCTCCAAGTTCTTTCACCTAAAAATGACATAAAGCTGCCCCACCTTCTTGTCTATTTCTCACTATTTCCATATCCGGAGAAAGCACACTAACGGGTTCCATAACTAAAAAATTGAGCCGTAAAATCATTGATATATCTTGTTTAATAACTTAAAGATTTAGAAAATTGCATTGGTTCATGATATGGGTTAATTTTTTTGGATATGGGATAAAAATTGGTGTAATCCTTTAATATTAGAAGTTATGGTGTTTTACAAAATTTTGGGGGTATAGAATTCGCAGAGTGCGAATTGCCAAATCAATTTATTTTTAATTTATAAAAACAATACACAGACTACGTATTGTATTATTTTAATATTAAATTATAATACGCGGTCTGCGTATTGTAAATACACAGTTTGCATATTATCAGTACAATACGTATTCTGCATATTGTGTTTGCCCAGAACAGCGTTTCCATAACACTGTAAAATTATATTTTTTGTAACATTAACGTAAAACTCACTTTCCTCTTTCATATTAAAATAAAAAAAATCTCATGATATTAAAATTTTACGTAAAAGGTATAGAAGAGTTGAATATTTCTTATCTCAATGTCTCTAAATAAAGAAAAAAAAAGGGTAAAAATCACAGATAAACCAATGGGGGAAATTTGTTACATGAATAAGCCAAACGAAAAAGAGATCCACGAATCAGCCAAACCCTATTTATATACAATTCGAACCTAATTGGTTCGAACCCTATTTACCCATAATTCGAACCTAATAGGTTCGAACTTCAACTTTATAATTCGAACCTAATTGGTTCGAATTACGTTCAATTACGTGCATCAAATAATTCGAACCTAATTGGTTTGAATTATGAGTGATTGTGCTATATAAGGAGTTCGAATCAAGCAGATTCGAATCACTTATCCTTTTTCATACCCCACCAAATCCCAGAGAAAACGACCCAGATTCGATCTGAGAAATAGTAGAACCGAAGACTCAGCTGATGGGGGACGATCCTGCAAGGCTGTACCGGTTGGATGGGGTTGCTCATATAGCCGGGGTCATCAACGACGAGGTTAGTACATAGAAAAGTTTCTGCACACGGTTTATTTGAGTTAGTGGTTTTGCATGTGGTTTTAGCGGTTCTATATGTGAGTGGTTTATCGGGGTGGCATTGCAAATAGTTTAGCTTAGAGGTTATTGCATGCGGTTTTGGGGGCGGTTTTTGGTAAGTGGGTTTTTGTAAGTGGTTTTATATGCGCTTCTGTGAATAGTTTATGTAAGTGGTTTATGTTAGGTGATTTTGTTAGTGGTTTGTTGTAGTGGTATTGCAAATGGTTTAATTTAGTGGTTTTGCATGCGGTTTAGTTGGTGGTTTAGGGTAAGTGGTTTATTGTACGTGGTTTAATAATGCGGTCCATTTAATGCGCAGCTACAGCGATGCATCAGGAGCATGCGGCGGCAACAAGGCATGCCACTCGATGAGCGTTATTTATTTGTGCAGTGTTCTTCCTGTTACTTTTATTTAAATAAGTAGACATCGAATGTTTCTGTATAGCCAGTTGGCGTGACAACATCGGTATTTATTTGTGCAGTTTATCTAGATGCCTTATAGCTCTCCCGAGGTACTTCAGGTTGTGCATCCGGAGGTGTTGGAGCCTCGACACATGGCAATGTGGCGTTCTGTCACGTCACTGATATACTTTGCCGTCGTAGAGTGGCATCAGGTTGACAGGGTGCTACCGCAGTTCGGTGGTGTGCAACCCCTCCCGCGTCCCGCCCTGAACATCGACTTTCTGATGTCGAAGGACGGGAGAGGCGGTGATCGTTGGTTCCCGTCCGCCTTACCGGATTGGCATATTCATTGGGAGACCCGTGCGGACCACGTCCTCCGGTTCGATGTTGTTGCCGATCCTGGACCTTCGCACGCCTATCTAGACTGGTGGAGCCAGCATGGGAAGAGGTACTTGTCACCCGATATTCATCTGGGGGATCCGAGGGGCATTCCTATTCCTGTCGAGGCGTCACAGAGAGGTCCTGGTCGAGTTCTTGACATGGATCGAGTCGACGACGTCCCTGATAGGCGTCGGGTTGAGAGGAGAGCTCGTGTCGGGACACGACGGAGCCAGCGTGAGTGGAGGTGGCTGGAGCGGGCTATCGACGAGGCTGATGAGGCAGGTAGGGGTGGTCATCGAGGACGAGGGCGTGGAGGCAGACGGAGGGCACCCGTCGAGGGCCAGGACGGTCGTGAGGCTGGTGGCCTTGGTGGACAGGGGTACGCCACCAGAGATCCTGCTCCCCATGCTGAGGCTGGACTTGGGGAGGTGCCGCTGGGAGATTACTTAGTTGGAGTTCCACCTTACGACCCCACACCTCAGGAGAGTAGGCCATGGGTGAGTCCAGGCAGCACGTTTTCAGACCTACTTGCCGGTGTTGGGTTTGACGGGGATCTTGGATCCCCCTTCTTTGATGACATCAATGCCATCATGCATGATGATGAGGTTGTCCCTGGGCGGAGTCAGACGACGAGGACACAAGCATCGTTAGATGTCGATCTGAATGAGCCGCCCTCCGTTCCTCCTCCTGAGTATTTCGCTTTGGGTGGTACCCCAGCGTCGGCACATACTGCTGGGTCACATTCAGTTGCCGGGCCGTCCTCATCCCGAGCGGTACATGTCCAGCCTAGGACGCCTGCACAGCCAGCCCCGCAGGACGAGGACGAGGACGAGGAGATTGAGGATCAGGAGCCGTTTATCCGGAGAGGTCAGAGGACACAGGTTCCACGTCGTTGGTTCACGGGGTCGCATCTTTTTAGATGATTTATGTGCCTAGTTGTATGTTACCCATGTTCGTCTATGTATTTTGTTACCAGTGTTACTTTGTATCCACCTTTAGATGTATGTCTGTGTTAGAGAGAAAACATTTGTACTTTGCATTTTGATGTTATTTAATTGCCGCATCATGTCTTCATAATGTAACTCGTACACTAATTTATTCTCATGCGTGTTCAGCATACATTTCGTTTAATACTACCTAAACAAAACGTATTCATAAATTCCGATCCCATGCACGTAACATATGCAGCTTCGTTCCTTACTAATTCGAACCATCTAGTTTCAAATTGCATTGAACGTAGTTCGAACCAATTAGGTTCGAATTACTTAAGGGACAAAATCGGTAGTAATTCGAACCAATTAGGTTCGAATTATAAAATTGAAGTTCGAACCTATTAGGTTCGAATTATGGGTAAATAGGGTTCGAACCAATTAGGTTCGAATTGTATATAAATAGGATTTGACTGATTGGTGGATCTCTTTTTCATTTGACTTATTCATGTAACAAGTTTCTCTTGATTTATTTGTATTTTTTACCCGAAAAAAATTATGTGAAATTATTTGGATTACGATCAAGAAACGCCAACGCAACACTTGCATCAAATATCAAATTTATTGACTAATAATAAATTTTAAATAAAATTCTAATTCCCAATAAATTAATTCTTAGATTATCAAATTGAAAATCCGTAACAAAGCGAAAAAACAAAAGGCTAAGGGTCACTTCACTTTCAAGTTTCACCCTTTGTACGTCATGCATGGTGCAGTGGTGGTGCAGAGGGTTCACGTCAAGTAATGGTCCTACGCATAGGTCCTACCTTGTTTGAAGTTCAGACTCGGTAGATCTCCAAATAAATGCTGTCATGTTTTGCAAATATAATTGCCACGTACATACATATATTTATTTAAATTTAATAACACCATGTGATTTCATGAAATAGTATCTGTACCATTTCTTATTTCTAGCTACTTTTCTACTACAGTTTTTGTGTACAATAGTAAAACCTCAGAAAATGCATGTGGACATGTTGGGTCATGTAACATATTTCCATCCTTTATCTTCAACAGTGTGTTCGTTAGTGATGTCAAATTTAACCGGTGGGGCAGTCACATAGTGAAAAAAAAAAAAAAAATAATCTCTTAATTTTAATTTTTTATATATAAATTATATATAAATTTTAGTTTAATTTTTTAAAAATTTTATTTTAATTTTATTTTATTGTGTAAATATTTTTAATTTTTTTAATATTTTATTTAATTCCATCCCTAAATTTACCGTATACACAAAATATTAGTTGTTAACTTAATTATTTATATAAAATAATTAAAATATAAAATATATATTAAAAATAAATTAAATGATATTTATATTTAAATACAAAAATATAATAACTGGTCTTTTATTTGTATATAATATTTTTGTTATTAAATTTAAGATCAAACGAACTATTCTCGATCAAAGAAGACAGACACATACATACACACCACATGATGAAATATTGGCCAAGTTTGTAGAAATTTTATTTAAAACTATTCATATGTATCTTGTATTTAAGCGTATAAGTACTTGGGAAAAATAATTTATGATATGATGATACTAAAGCATTTATGTATAACCAATATAAGATATATATATAGAGAGAGAGTTCAATAAAAATTACAAAATAAGAGTTGAAACCTGCAAGCGAAAAGTTTAGTGAATGTTTTTTTTTTCTTTTGAGCTTTGCTTGGTGAATGTTTGTGATGCCATCCGGGCCCATGAGGATATTCATTCCTTGTTTAAATTCTCAGCCCAATATCATCAGTGACCAGCGTGTTATATTGGATTTAACCAATTAACCACACACAAGTCCAAAATATCCCTACATGCATGGATCAATGCATTCATTCTTATGATGCACGGACACTGTCACATGACATGACTAAATATGACATGACATGAAAATTTTAAAATCTTATAAGACACAAAAATATTTATATATATCAATATCAATAAACTTTTTATATTAACTATATGTTTTTTCACTAGGTAAATCGAATTTTTTGTCCTTTAATGAGTCGATATGTAGATAATAGATATATCTATGTGCATATATTCTAACGGATATTCTAATAATATCTATATTAAGAAGTATATTCAGTAACAAATATCTGTATTAGACTCATATTGGCTTATTGCTGAATAAGGAATTGAATCAAGCGGAGCCCTTTTAACTCAGTGGTAGAGTAACGCCATGGTAAGGCGTAAGTCATCGGTTCAAATCCGATAAGGGGCTTTGAGCCCGACCCTTTTTCATTCTCATAAAACAAAACTTCAGCAGTAGTATTGGTCTTTTGTAGTTTTCGTATATAAAGTATTTTTTGATAAATTGTAATGATATTTTGATATTTTATTGATATTAAAATATAAATTAATTTTTTAATTATTTTTAATATATTATTTTAATTATATAAATTATTTAAAATATTTTTGTTTTAATAAATAATAATATATACTATTTCTAAATTTATTTAAAAAATATATGTTAAGAATAAGATTGGACATGTTGATACGTGATTGTATTTAGGTGTGTCCAAACGTGTCCAAAGAAAAATTTTTTGTTTTTTATTAAGACACAGTTGGATACAATAGACATGCGTATCGAATGAGTGTAGTGAGTGTCGTGTCTAAAATGTGCCCAACACACAGACACAACAACTCAGCGAAGTGTCCGTACTTCATAGATTCATAATGTTACCTAGATTATTTCTTTATCAATAATAGGTTTACTATTGTAATTATTTTTTAGTGAGAGTACATAAAAAGTACATAGTATATAAGGTGTAATAACTCAACAAATATTTTCTAAGGGGATTTTTCATTCTCTCCAACAATGAGAAAAACTTATTTCTCTCCCTCTCTTAATCCCTTCTGGTTCATCAAACAATCAACATCACAGCTTGAATAGCTTAGGGCATGAGATTTTCTTCATGGTGCGGTGAGCGTGGAGAGCAACCAAGCTGTGAATCAAATTATTAAAAAAAAATTGTGAATTAGGATCAATCCAATTTTGCCATTTTCTTTCTATCCCTAATTTTTCTTTCGATATTTTCTTTCCCCCATTCTTACCTCTTCCTTCAAACTCATCCAATAGAGTTTGATGAGAGGCTATTTTGCAAGATTCTTTCTTGGTGAATATAGCTGTTCCGATCAACGAGTTGGAAGGAAGAAGATCTGAATCCATATTACTCTGTGATTCATTGATTTCTCAAAATGGCAAACATGGCAAACAGATCCTCCCATTGCAGAGGTCGTGGAGCTACATTGGCTTGCTCTCATTGCAACAAGCAAGGCCACACAGAAAATGTATGCTATAAGAGTATGGGTACTCCTCCCATTTCTATCAATGGCAGCAACATAACACCACCATCAATCACGTGATCACTGAGGGGCATGATGATATACTTAGTGACAAACAATTCCAGCTCAATTGTCTCAAAGAGAACACTGGAATATCAAGATCTGGATTCACTCCAGAGCAAAGATTTGTCTTGTTAGAGTTGATCAAAAATAAAAGTGTGCAGCAACAACCTCATAATGCAAATCAAATTTTGACTACTTCCATTCAGACTTCTACTCCAAGTAAAACCATTGCATTACATTTTAATGCGAGAATTATGAGTATTATCACTCCAAAATCTGCACTATGGGTCATTGATTCCGGTGCAACAGATCATGTGACTTTTGACTTAAAAGATTTTGCAAGTTTTCAAAATATTGATCCAATCAATGTGATATTGCCAAATGGGACCAAAACTGTTAGCACCATCATCGGCACAATCACATTCTCTAAAAAATTTTTTCTCAAAAATATTTTATACATTCCTTCTTTTGATTTTAAACTGATATCTGTGTCAAAGTTAACCTCAAACTTACATTATCAACTGTTAATCAATGATAAGTGTTGTGAGATACAAGATAGATCCACATAAAAAATGATTGGCATTGCTGAGTGTATAGAAGGGTTATATACAATGAGTAGAGAACCAGAATTCTCTCACTTTCCCCCTCTTCCAACAAAGCAAGCTTCATTGGCGGCAACTACGACTACTACTCATCCCACCACACCTTCACACAGTGAGCACAACAACATTTGACATCTTAGATTAGGACACATACCCATGCATAAATTGATTTTTCTAAAGAAGTATTATTCTTTTATAGATTGTATTGCTTCAAAATTTCCTTGTGATTCATGTCATTTTGCAAAACAAAAGAAATTATCTTTTAATCTTAGTACAACTAAAATAAAAGATTGTTTTAACTTAGTTCATATGGATATCTGGGGTCTTATTTCTGTCCCTTCCAATGAAGGACATAGGTATTTTTTTATTGTGGTGGATGGCAAGAGCAAATTCACTTGGATTTTTTTTATGAAAACCAAATCTGAAGCATCACAATTGGTTATTAATTTTGTGAATTTTGTCAGAGTACAATTTGAAAAACAAGTTAAGTGTATAAAGACCGACAATGGGCCAGAGTTCACTCTAAAATCCTTTTTTGCATCAACTGAAATTTTACACCAACCTTCTTGTGTAGAAACACCAGAGCAAAACGGGATTGTAGAGAGAAAACACCAGCATATTTTAGGTGTTGCTAGAGCACTGCTATTTCAATCAGGAATTCCACATTGTTTTTGGCAATACGCAGTTGCTCACGTCATTCACCTAATTAATAGGTTGCCCAGCACTAACCTGGATAATGCTAGTCCTTATAAGCTTTTGTATAGTAACTTACCTGACCTCTCATATTTAAGAGTATTTGGTTCTCTTGCATATGCCTCCACATTAACAAATTCAAGAACAAAATTAGATCCAAGAGTCAGAAAAACAGCTTTTCTTGGTTTTAAATTAGGAACAAAGGATTTTCGACTTATTGATTTAAAATCAAAGGAAATTTTCATATCCAGAAATGTAATTTTTTATGAAACTAATTTTCCATTTTTACATTCCACTAGCACTGACATTTTTGTGGTACCCATTCGTACTCTACAATGCATTGATCTTTTTCAATATGATACACCATCCACACATCATTTGTAATCACCCACACATACCACACTCATAGATTCAAATGAACATTTCTCAAACTCAATGCACTCACCAATTTCTTCACACACTATTGCACCCATTACAACACCACACACTAACAATGCACCTGCATCACAACACTCTGACATCACACATGACTGCATTACTAGAAAGTCTGAAAGAGTCAAGAAACCGCCTACTTATTTGAAGGACTATCATTGTATGACAACCCACACAGCTCACTCTAGCAACGTTGCCAACTCTAACTCTTTATATCCTATCTCACAACACTTGTCATATGATAAACTAACCCCAAAATATAAGTCACTTTCTCTAGCCATTACCTTAAATCAAGAACCTAGCACTTATGAGGAAGCGGCTGCACATGAATATTGGAGAAAGGCAATACAAGATGAATTGACAGCTCTAGATAAGAACAGAATTTGGTGTCTCACTGAACTCCCAAAAGACAAGAAGGCTGTGGGTTGCAAATGGGTTTTTCGGGTAAAATTCAATCCCGATGGCACCATAGAGAGGCACAAAGCGAGGCTAGTTGCAAAAGGATTCACTCAAGTGCAAGGAGTAGATTATGGTGATACTTTTAGTCCAGTTGTCAAAATGACTACCCTACGAGTAATGTTAGCATTAGCAGCGGCAAAGAAATGGCATTTGAAACAGTTGGACGTCAACACTGCCTTCCTTCATGGAGATCTGGATAAGGAAGTTTATATGAAGATACCACCCGGTTTGGCTGTGTCACAACCAGGTTTGGTTTGTAAATTACAAAAAATCTCTATATGGGCTTAAGCAAGCAAGCAGGCAATGGAACATTAAGCTTACTCAGACTCTTGTGGATGCTGGTTATAAGCAGTTTTTTTATGATCATTCACTCTTCATCAAGAAACAATCTGAAAGCTTCACTGCCATTCTAGTATATGTTGATGACTTGGTTTTAACCGGGAACGACATTGGTGAAATTAATTCCATCAAGCAAGATTTGGATGACAAATTCAAAATAAAGGATCTTGGTGATCTCAAATACTTCTTGGGAATGGAAGTAGCACGCTCTAACTCTGGAATTCACATTTATCAGCAGAAGTACACTATGGACCTTCTCCGAGATTTTGGTTATCTAGATTGCAAGCCTCTCTACTCCATTTGATTATAGTCAGAAACTCTCAAAGGAATCAGGTACCATTTTAACAGACAACACTGTTTACAGATAGCTCATCGGCCGACTCCTTTACCTCACAAACACTAGACCCAATATCTCTTATGCTGTGGGACGTTTGAGCCAATTTTTGGACTGTGCAACCACTTCTCACCTACAGGCTGCTTTTCGTGTACTCCGATATTTAAAAGGCCGACCTGCAACTGGTCTCTTCTTCTCCTCTACTTCTAATCTGCATCTCACTGAATTTGTCGACGCTGACTGGGCTACCTGTGCCGATACTCGTCGCTCCGTTTCCGGTTATTGCTTCATGCTTGGGAACTCGCTCATTAGCTGGAAGAGTAAGAAGCAAACCACAGTTACCAAGTCCTCTGCAGAAGCTGAATATAGGTCTCTTGCTGTTTCCACTTGTGAAGGTAGTTAGTTATCTTTCTTAATGGATTTCATTGGCTTGCCGCTTCAAAAGTCTATCACTCTATTCTGTGACAACCAGTTAGCCATTCACATTGCCAATAATCTCATCTTTCATGAAAGAACTAAACACATTGAAGTGGACTGCCACATTATTCGTAAAAAGCATTTGTCTGGTCTCATTCATCTTATGCCAGTTCGTTCCAAGGATCAACTTGCTGATTTTCTTACCAAAGCTCTGCCACCGGGTTCTTTTCTTGCTAATGTTTTCAAGCTAGGATTGTTAGATTTACACAATTCTAGCTTGCGGGAGGGTGTTACCTAGATTATTTCTTTATCAATAATAGGTTTACCATTATAATTATTTTTTAGTGAGAGTACATAAAAAGTACATAGTATATAAGGTGTAATAACTCAACAAATATTTTCTAAGGGAATTTTTCATTCTCTCCAACAATGAGAAGAACTTATTTCTCTCCCTCTCTTAATCCCTTCTGGTTCATCAAACCATCAACATCACAGCTTGAATAGCTTAGGGCATGAGATTTTCTTAAGAAACATGATATATACAAACACCTAAACTTGGGTTGACCTCCAAAAAAAAAACTTGGGTTGGAAGCTTTCAGCATTGCTTCTACACTAACTTTTTCCACAACGCTCTGTTGTGGAGCCTTTTGTTTTGTCCGTTTATTTAGTCGAGTAAATAGTCATTTTAAATTATAAAAGATTCGAATGCTGATAAAATTGATCATGGAAGAACTAAATGAACTTTAAATCCATGAAAAATTAATTATATTCGACAAAAATATTCAATCGTTAAATTTTTATTAATTCTATTTAAAAATACATTAAATTTTAAAATTAACCCTACCACCAATCATCTTCAGTTCTACACAACCTTCAATCTCCTCTTATGCCTCTTTCTTCGTTTCTTCTTCTTCCATTTACAGACATAAAATGAAAAACAAAAAAACTTTTATTGGATTTGTTGCTAAAATATCGGTATTAAACCCGAAACTTTCGGCGGATGGCCAGTAACTCAAACAAAGGAAAGAATCGGTTACATTTTTCATATGATCTCATCTCCTCTTCTATTATGGATAGACTAATTTTCTTTCTATGATTCCGAATTTGTTTTATTTCGAATTTTTTTAATAATATTTATATATTAGTGGTCGATCAATTGGATTACAAAATTTCCCATAAAAATCATATTTTTTAGCTAGTTTTTTTTTTTCAATTGCAAAATCTCTAGTTGTTTTATTTTAATAAATAAACACTTTTTAAAAAGATTTCCTAATAAAGGCTCATTCCTTCTCGTCATGTAGCTGCACCTTCCCTTACACTAAATTCAAAGATGAACAAAATCCACTTCTATTATTTCAGCAAGGTTTTTTTTTTAAAGCTTCCAAAATGCTCTCTTTCATTAATTTCAGAAGCATCCCATTTTAAATTGAGCATTCAAAACAACAAGAAGTTCTTTCTCGTAGAAGTTTCTAGAATTATCATTGAGCTTGCCACGGTGAAAATCCTCTTGCCTTTGACCAAAAAGGGTCATAAGAGTTCTTCTTTTCCTTTGGTCATTGGCGTTTGCTGTTGATCCTCATGAAAGTACCCCTTTCTTCTTTTTGAATCCCACTTTTTCCTTTTCTCCTCAAATTCCGTCTCTTACATGTTCAAGTGCCATTGCTAATGCTAAAGCTTCTCTACTTCTTTCTCAAATTTTAAGTTATGCTTCTTATAACTAATTAAGTTATAATTACTATGAATGATTCCAAAAAAAGGAAGGAGGTGGACATATTTAAAAAGGAGGTAGATTTGAGTTTACAGTTCTTTTATTTTTTATTTTGTTTCTATATTGAAAAAAAGAGGGAGAAAAAGAGGACACACTAATTGAAGATGATTGTTAGTAGAGTTAATTTTAGAATTTAATATGTTTTTTTAAATAGAGTTAACAAAAATTTTAACAATTGAATATTTTTGCCGAACATAATTTATTTTTCATGGGTATAAAGTTCATTTATTAGTTTTTCCATGGTTAGTTTTAATTTGTCAGCGTTCGAATGTTTCATAGTTAGAAATGACTATTTTTGTCTATTTCGTCAAAAAAGATAGAGGTAGTTAGAGATATTTGATTATTAGGTGGGAGATAAGTTTCAAAGGAGTAGTTGTTTTCTTTTTGAAAAAGTATAGGTAAACAACTCCTAACCAGTCAACTTTAAATAACTGCAATTAATAATGATTAATTTTGTATTTTTATAAAAAATAAAATTTGAATAATCACTAATTAATGATATTTTGAAAAATCAGGATTACCAATTGACCGCTCCTCCCCCTTTCTTTTCACGCGAACGTATTTTCCATCATCAACCCCAACGTGACCCGCCCCCATCCTCAGACCGCCAGATCGCTGTGCTGGACGTCGGCAACCACGCCAAAACAAAGACACATCCACTCAAAATAAAAACATATCCACCTAAAATAAAGACACATCCATCCGAAATGTGACCTACTCCCTCCTTGGCCTGTCGAATAGCTGCGAATAATGCTTTCGTCAAGACCCCACACACCTCCACCTATACCCCACCCTAAGCGCCGCCCAAAACAAAGACACTTCCATATAACTCAAAGACACATCCCCCAAAATAAATACACATGCATATAACTCAGAGAAAAACATCCAACTAAAATAAAGACAACGCTGATAAAGTGACAGTTTGGGAAGGACTCACAATGGAGAGGGTGTCGGCGCAGTTACAGACCGGGTTGGGCCAATAAAGACGCGCAGCAGGAAGGATGAATAGCGCTAGTTTGAGGCCGTGGCAGTGGCCACGCTGGGAAGGGATGTCGCTCAGAACTCGCATTGAGACGCCGACAGTGACGATGCGTGGAACTGGGATGAGGCGGCAATGGATTGGTCGGCGCGGCATTGGGAGAACGCGTGGAATGGAGCGCGTGAGGGGCAGTGACGACGCGGAGACTCACATCCTATAGGTCGTGGGACATTGCCAGCTACGTGATAGGCGGATGGCAGTGGTGGCATAGCGACAATAATGAAATTCAGCGGAGCTTAATGGCGAGTGAGAGAGAAAGGTGAATGGGCGTGCTATTGTTTTTTGAATGTTGTGTGAAAGTGAAAGGTTAAATTAGGATTATAAATTTATAATAAGATAGGATTTTGGTTTTGGGATATATCTTGAGTTTTTTTTCGAATAGCCCCATTAAAATTGGCCGGTAGTTGGCTGATTGGGTGTTGGTTACTTAGCAGATTTTTTTTTTGTGTGTGTGTCTTGAATGAGTAGTTGTTGAGATGGGTGGTGTTTTATGCAAGATGATGGGTTTGGTATTTTGTATAGTGCCGTCTTGGGTTTTCCGGCCCAATCCAAGAACAAAAAAAAAAAAAAACATAAGTTGGTCAAGTGATTAGTTGGCTCGTTCTCTTAAGTAAATATTAGATATTCAATTTCGTCTTTTACATGTATGCAATAATCTATTAGTCAACAACAAATTTTTAAATAAAATTTATATCCACACCAAATTAGTTATTGTCGTGCCAAATTAAGAGATACAGTTAGAAATCAAATATATATATATATATATCCCTAAATGATTCTAACATTAATTCTTATTATTTTTTTAATTAGCTAAATTCTATGATATATGGACACGAGACATGATACAGAACATATAGATATACAAATTTTAAATTCTTATAAGACACGAAGACATGACATATATATAAAATATAAATTATTTTTTAGATAAATTCTAATGATATTTTGATATTTTATTGATATTAAAAGATAAATTAATTTTTAACTATTTTTGATGTTTTTTAATTATATAAAGTATTTAAAATATTTTTGTTTAAATAAATAATATATTTAAACTTATTTTAAGAATACATGTTAAAAATAAAACCGGACACACTGATGCGTGATAGTATTTAGATATGTTAAAACGTGCTTAAAGAAAAAATTCTTCTTTTTTATTAAGATACTATTGAATATAAAAGATATGCGTATTAAATAAATATCAATAAATGTCATATTTAAAATGTCTTTGAACAAATAACAACTTAATAAAATATTCGTACTTTATGGACTAAACCCAAAAAATTATTACGAGACATCAAAAGTGATGTATTGCTTGAGGCTTATAAAATTTGTGAATTGGGCTCAAGATTTTATTTTTGATAACAGTGAAAACTGAAAAGAGCTAGCCTTCATATTATTAGTGATTCAATATTTCTTAAACAGTCTTTCTTCTCAGTGTTAAGAAGTTTTTACTATTTTAAAGTTTGTTTTAAGTTTTAAGCATTTAAAAGAGTTTGATTATTAGATTATATTAGGAAGTTGACGCACTATATTAGATTCTACTAATATAGTCTCACCAGAGATGTTTTCCAAATTATATGTAGCCCTTAGCTTCTCTCTTTGAGAGTTAATTCAAGCACATATTTTATTAGTTTTTCTCAAAAAAAAAAAAAAAAAAAAAAAAACACTATCTCAATGAGGGAAAAAAAAAAAAAGAGTCAAACAACAACACAATCTCAAACTAACATCGCCAAGTAGCAAAGCAGAACTCTAGGGAACACTAGTTTTACATCACTATAATTATAAATAATATAATAAAAAAAAGGTTTATCAAACTTATGTTTTAAGGGCACATATTAATATGATAAATTAATTTTTTTAAAAATAAAAAATATAAGTTTTTAATGTATTTATTTTTTATTTATTAAATAAAAATATTTAAAATAAAATTAATAATAATCTTATCATGTACCTTTAGAATAAAGACACATTAGTTAAACCCATAAAAAATAACAGATAATTAATTCTTTTCAACTAATATTAATTAATTTTTTAAATTATTTTATTTATCTAAAATTTTAAATTTTAAATTATAATTTTTAAATTTAAATTATAAATTATAAACTAAAATATTAAAATTAATTAGTATTGACTAACAAAAATGACTTTTTTTAATAATAATAATAATAATAATAATAATAATAATAATAATAATAATAATAATAATAATAATCAAATAGAACACATAGTAACTAACCTATCATCCACACACTAATTAAACACATAAAAGAAATTTAATGAGTAAATCATTAAAATTGGTATCAAATAATTTTAAATTGAATATTTTATTTTTAATAAATTTTTATTAGATTTTAAAAATTATTTCTATTAGATAAATTAATTTTTTCATCAATTTGGTGATTTTGGTCCATCAACAACTAATTAAGTCTTCTGATGTGTAAGGTTAACACATGAATTTGAACATTAAAACTTAAAAGTGACATGTGGAGAGAGGTCAATTTGGTCCTCCTCAAATTAATTAAGTGCCCACAAAAACGACGCCATTGGGGCTAATTTGCTTGATAAATATAAATTTCATCGGGGGCTAATAATAGTTTTAGTTAGAGATCAATGTGTCATGCACGACTAATTGAACTCATTCCAAATGTTATCCTTAATTATTTTAAGGTTCTTGCTAACTTGTGCTAGGCTAAGTATATTATAAAAAAAAAATTATTTTATAAAAATTATTATAATTTTTTTTATTTTAAATATATTAAAAGTATTAAAAAATTTGTAAATTTGTATTATCATATTTTAAAAATATGTCATTAAGATATAAATTAGTTAATTTTTTATTTTAATTCATAAATGTTCAGCTTTGGTCTAAGTAAGAATTTTGCTCGTGATAAAATCATTTCCAAAGATATATATGAAATCCTCATACTTTGTGATAAAAAAAAATAAAAACGAGGATAAAAAAATAAAAAATATATAGCGAAAACACACAAAAAAAATAGATAAAGATTTTTTTTATTAAATCTCTAAAAGATATAATTTTAGAAATTTAGATTATAAGAATGTTTTTTCTACTAGATTTTTAAAGTATTTGTTCTTAACAACTAAATTAAAAGGCAGAAAATTGAAAAAGGTATCACTAAAAATTATTTTAGGCTGAATTATTTAAATTTTTTCATGTAATAAGTAAAGTAAATTACTTGATTACATATAAAAAAAAAAAAACATACATATTAGTATTCATAAAATTTATTCATCATAAAGTTAATTAGAATGAATTACAAAAAGTGTTTAAATAGGTTCCTAATAGATCAGCCTAAAAATGGGCCAATTAGATAAGATAACTTATTAATTTAGATAAGATAACTTAATTTAAATCAGATTTGACCTTATTAGATTAGATTATATTGATTTAAATTTAAAATTCCTAAAAATACTATTAAGTAAATCAGAATTAAATCAAATCTTCTAATAAATCCTAACAACAAAACAAACTAAAATAGAGACTACATAAATTCGAAAGTAATTACTAAATTTGTGTCTTTTACTAAATTTGAAAAATACTATTGGGTCTCTTGTTGTCTTAACTTAGTCCAATAAACCTTATGAATACCGTCATTTTAATATCACTGTTTTTAAGACGAATTATTGGTCTCTTTGATGTTCAAAACTGGCTTGGTATAATTCTTCTAGTATTCAGATCTTTGAATGTGACAAGATTAACATTCTGCCCTATAGTTCTAAATCGCCAAAAATACTCTTTTGAACACGTATCATTCTCTCCCTCTTAAAAAAAAAAAATCGTCCTCAAATATGCGTGTGTATATATATATATCAAAAAGAGAAAAATTAGATACAATAAATACAATTGGACCATAATACCCACCAAAAAAATTATTCTTGCTTGAATTGTTCTTGATAATCGCCAACACTTGGAATGGACCATCTTCTTTAGCAACAAGTGTTATTTTTCTTTAATAAGAAGCTCTTCTTTCCTCTATAGAATCTAAACCCAATATGATGATTTAAATATCATGGTTTGATGGCTCTTCTTTACCCACCGAATTGTAGTTATGTCCTTCATATATGCAAGTTCAATCTTTTCAACTTTACTTTCACAATCTAAAATAACACTATTACTTAAGGGTAAAAATAATAATTCCAAAGTAGTCAAAAACTTAAAAATATTCAGAGATTCATAAAGATAATATCCAACAGAGTTATAAATATCAGAATTATGAGGACGCTCAATGTTTCGCACAGAATTATCCAAAAGACCAAAACATGCTTAGCATGCAAGATATGAGCATTCAAACAATTAGCATAAGTTAGCACATAAACAAATTCTTTGAGAAATAACCAAGGTTCTGGAAACTGAGCTGGTCATCGAACCGCTCTAGTTATTAGTTTATTGGTTTACAGGTTTAATCCATTCGACCGTAATTGAACCGAAAAAATCGTTTTATAATAAAATAATAAATAAAATATAAATAAACACATAGAAACTATATGATCTTATCAATTTACAAACTCAATTTTTTTTAAACACTCTTAAAATATATGTTTCCAAGCACTTTTGTCATCATCATCTTTAGTTTTACACTCATCACTCAATTAAAAAATCCACAACTCTAATCCTCTATGATTTCTTTTAGAAAAATAAAATCCCATTCAAGAAGGAAACCATAGCAGTAAGTGATTGAGAATATTTGTGAGACTCATCACCAAGACATAGAACAAGTATACATATAGAGCAGTACCAAACAATCCAATTATCAATTCCATGAACCATAAACAAAAGGGTGTCTAAATATCCACAGAATCAATCAAATTCAGCATTAAAAAACATCAAAAATCAAAATTTGCAGTTAAAGAATGAAGTAAAAAATATTAGAAATGAGAGTGGCTTGAACCATCGTCTTCTGCGTCAGAGAAATACACTACCATCATCATCATTACTCCCAAGACCTCCAACAACAGCATCATCTTCATGATTTTCTTGCTCTAAATCAATAATATGGGACATCTGCTGTTTGTTAATTTTTTTGAAAGCATAGTTTAAAATTAAAATACAGCAACAAATAATCACCATAAACTCTGAAATCAATAAATCTATCAACAAAATTCAAAAACAGTCGCAGCAGAATAACAAATCCATTTTTAGCAATAATTTCGACAACGCCACAAAATCAATTTCTTTGATTGATTTCACATTCAAAAAATCACTAATTAGATTCATAACAGACTCAACAGAGCAATAACAATACAATCCAATTACAATATAAACATTATATTGTGGAGGAACAACGTCCAATAACAATAATCTCAAGTTCTCAGCAAACAACACCCAAAATTATTCAAAACTATTCAATAAACAACAAAATTCAGTAGTTCACACTTCATAGCTTAAATAACAATAATTATTCACAATTATTCAACAAAGTTCACAATTCAGTTCAGTAACTTTAGCTGAATCAGTTCATAGTTTGAGTTCCCAGAATCTTGGCTCACACTTCACAGTTCACAGAAAAATAAAAAATCAGTAAATCACATAGTTAATAAAAAAATTACCTAGAACTAGAAGCTAGAAGAATTAAATAATTATTCAATCATAGTTAATAAAAAAAGTATTCACAGAGCTTCACACTTCAATAAATCAGTAAATCAGTTCACACTTCAGTGACTTCACAGTTCACAGAGCTCCACAGAATCAAACAATGGTTCAATCATAGTTAATAAAAAAATTTACCTAGAAGCTAGAAGAAGCCTTCAACAGAGCATGCAAGAGGGAGATAGAGACACCGAGTGACCAAGACAAGGAAGCGTGGCTGCGCAATGGGCTTTGAACGGGACAGTGGTTGCGGAGGAACAGAGCTAGTGCCGGCGGCAGCGTGGCTGCGCGACGAAGGGAGTTTGCGATGGCTGCAAATGGAAGGAAAGGTTGATATCGATGGCTGTTGCGCGATGGAGGAAAAGTGAGTGAGCAGACTGTGGCTGCTCGAGGGAACGACGGCGGCGGCACGAGGCGGTGGCTGGACGGAAGTGAGGGACAGCTAGGAGCTCGATTGAGAGGAGCCCTGACCTGGACTAAGTGTGAGAGAGGCAGAGCGTTCTGGAATCTGGATCTGGGCATCTGGCACGGGAGGATGGAGTTAGGGCTAAGCTAAGTGCAGCCGGGGAAACGGCGACGTTTGGCTCCCCACTCAAAAAATCGGTCAGGTCACGGTTCGGTTCAATTGACCAATTTCTGGCCGGTTCACCAGTTCAATTGCGATTTTTGAAATCTACAATTTTGGCATTAGTTTAAATCGTTTTCCTCAGCAGTTCACGGTTCAACCGATTCAATCGACCGATCCGAACCGGTTTTCAGAACCTTGGAAATAACTCAGTAATTTGTGTGGAATCTTTAACATTTTGACTTGCAATTAGAAATATCATCACAGAAAAAATAATGATATGTTTATGTTTTTTTTCTTAGATAAACTAAATAGAAAATCTATAAAAATATCAATCCATATATAAGTAGGAATCAGCAAATAAATGTACAATATATTTGAAAAAGCTTGAGATTCAACTTTCTTACGTGCAATAAAATCCATCCACACTCCTACGTTTATGCGAGGCCAATAACAATATATAGATAACATATCTGAAATTTTTTTTTTATTATACTTTGGCACTTGAAATCCATAGATAACATATCAAATTTGATCTTATTGGATTAGATCATATTGATTTAATTTAAAATTTCTAAAAATACTATTAAACAAATCAAAACTAAATCAAATCTTCTAATAAACCCTAACAACAAAACAAACTAAAATAGAGGCTACATAAATTTAAAAATAATTGCTAAATTTGTATTTTTTATTGAACTTAAAAAATATTGTTCGGTCTCTTGTTATCCTGACTTAACCCAATAAACCTTATGAGTGCTGTCATTTTAGCATCACTATTTTTTAGATAAATTTTTGGACTCCTTAATATCCAAGACTAACGTGATATAATTTTTCTAGTATTCAGATCTTTAAATTTGACAAAATTATCATTCTACCTCATAACTTTAAATTATCAAAAATACCCTCTTAAACAGATATCATTTTGTTTCAACTAAAAAATTTGATTCTCATCGAACCAATGTTTGTCATTAACTATAACTATTAGTTTTAACTCTAAACTTAACAAAAAATTTGATATTTTTTTTTAAATCAATTTAGTTGTTTACTTTACTCAATTTGGGTGTTTTCTTTCAACTTTGATGGCTTGACCGGTGCACTCCAAAGGGTTATCTTTTGGATGAATTTCAGAGGACAAAAACATGTTTTTCTGTAACCTCAGATTCAGCGGTAGAAGATGCCAATATGCTGCTCTAGTTTCTTTTTATGATGATCGGTGGGTTCCAGAGCTTTGGTTTTTCTGTTTTCCTTTCAAATATCTTTTCAATAGACGAACTATAAATTAAAGAGAGTAATGGTAATTATTTATCTTAATTATTTAATTATAGTTTTTGTTAACTTGTATCTTAAAACATAGATTAAATATACCATTAAAAATTATTAAAAAATTTCTATTATTATACTTTTAAAGTATGGTCTTAGGAATTAGACATAAGTTAATTAGATTTTTTAATTATATACATAGTCATAACAGATAATTTCAAACTTAAAATACAATAAAATATAATAATATTAGAGAGATAATAATTTAAAATTATTTTAATAAATTTAGTATTTATAATTTTATTATGTAATTTTGTGCTATTTTAAATTAATTTTTATTATCTTCTAAATATTTTTATAAAAATACCATTAACAAAATATTTTATGCAAAAGAATAATTCACACATGGAGGTTAACAAAATTAAATAAACCATATATATGACAAATTTAATTTCATTTGGGATAATCCATATCATAGTGTGATATAATCTCCGTTACTCAGTACAGTAGATGCGTAATAACATGAACACTATACTAAACCTTCGAAAAAAAAAAACCCAGCTAATATTATATATGGGGAGTGACTGCGATTCAAGCAATAAACTCCCTTATTTTATTTGAAAGCATCATAATATAACTTCAATAGAAACACATAACAGTGTTTCCAAATAAACACAAATAAAGAGTAGACTATAACTCTTGCTCTAATAGCATAATTATTGTTTCTCGATTCATCATCACCGTCCGAATTTTCTTCACTTGATGCTGAAAAAAAAATATTGATAAAATTAGTTTCAGACATATAGACTATAAACACATTCAATAAAAATAATTATTGAATCTAATAGAATGATCACTCTTTTACATATAATACAAGTTTATAAGACAATATCATTTTTTTCACACCATTTTTATTGATAAAATTAACAAAGTTAATAAAAAATACATATAATACAATTTTACAAGTTTTTAATGTTTCATTGGGTTTCAAACAATATTATTTCGAATAAAATAGAACTTTATTGTGAATTAAAAAAAAAACATAGAAATGAGCAATTTGTAACAATAATTAAGCATGAGGTTACCTAGAACAGTTGATAGAGGTGCTAATCTTATAGGGAATGCTAACACCACATTTGCCAGGGAGAGAGGCAGCATTGTTAGGGTTAATTTGGCTGCCAAGACTAGCCGCGGCCGATTTCAAGCAGTTACAAACTGCTTGACGGTCAGAGGTGGTCTTGGCAGTGCCATTGATGTTCTGGATGCCACTACAACATGGTCCGGAAACAGTTCCTCCGCTTTTGAGGTAACCAAAGCATGGAGCTATACTCTTTGTGACAAAGGAACATTGGATGGCAGCTTTGGCGATGGGTGCACCCACTATAGCCATGCACAACATGAGAACCACACATGGTGCTAGCTTAGCCATTTTTCAAAGGGAAGTGTCACTAATTGAAGGGTTTTGGATTTATGTGTAGTGATGAATGCAAATGTATGCAATATTGCTTGGTGGAAAATGGTGTGAGGCTGTGGTGTTATATAGTGATTTTAAAAGTTTAATTGGGTCTTTATATACTCTTTATATATTTTTTTTGGTAATGGAGTTTTTATATTGCGTTTAACTTTATAAATAGATTTTTTATATTAAAAAATATTAAAATTAACAACATATTCTTTTTAAAAAAAATGTTGCAAATATCTATTAAAATTTTAATTGTAGGTATTTTCAATTTACGAAAAAATATTCTGTTAATTATGATATTTTTTATATTGACAATGACTTAATTACAAAATTAAAAGTATTGTAAAGACATAATTGAGAGGGAGAAAAATATAAGACTCTAATTATAAATTTAGTAAAATTATAGAGACTAACAAACTGAACATACTAACAAACGATTTTAAACAGTAGATTACTTTTTTTTTTAACCGAAACCCATTTATTATTGAAAAATAATATTATTATGTATCTATCTGACTAATCTAATTCAGTGTATATGGATCCCAAATGAAATTTTTAGGCATTCAAACAACTTTTTTTTTTCAAAATTTGAAGTTGATAGATATTCTTTATCTTATTTAAATCTGAATTCTAAAGTTTGAATCGTCCAATAAAAAAAATTTAATTATATAAGTGTTAAATCTAGCTATAGTGTGATGTTTTTATTATTTTTTAATTTATTATTTTCTTTGGCATATTTTTTATATATAATTAATTCAAAGTTATATTTATGTATAGATGATTCAGTAACTACAAATTAAAATCTTATTAATATATCAAACTAATTCGTATTATTATATATAGCTAAATATAGATATTTAATTCTGCTTTTGTTCTCAAACAATTGTATGTTTGGGCAAATAGTTATTCATATACTGAAAAACCAATGTATCTAAGTATCAATTAATGTTTTGGGTATCTCGAGAGACTTGAGATTTGGGTTTTACATGCTTTCTTCAATGTGCTTGGATTGGGACCATAGAATACAGTTACAATACAACAATCCAAATACATTCCGCAGGTCATCATGCCTCTGCTCTGCGTTATTTTCAACCCTAAACTCTAGTTTGGACTTTATTTATGTCTCTTTAAAGCTACGTACCGAATCCAATTTTCTATATATAATAAAGTTAGATGATTAATAAATATTATTATTTTAGTCAATATTTAATTTAAAATATATAATTTATATTTATATTTATATTTATTACAGTTTATATATAAAAATTAAAATAATTTATATTTTATATTTTTTAAAAATTAGATATATAAATTATTAAAATTTAATTATTGAAAGTAATTTCACATTTGTACCAACTAAATACAGGCCAAAATTAATAAAAAAATGCTATCCCTCAAAATTTTCTGTTTTATTAATATCCCAATACTCTTCCTCCTCTACATTTTATCTCTTTAATTTTTCGACATAAATAGGTAATGTTAAGGGTATATTTCTACTCTCAAAAATACGTTGGATCTAATAAAATAGTTCCTTAATTAAACAAAATGAATTTATAATTTTGAAATATAAAAAATTTGATAAAACATACTAAATGTCAATTTTTTTTATCGTTTCTATTGCCGCTGATGTCACTGTCAACATGACACAGAGAAAAATAGATAATGGAATTCGAATTTCTCATCCTTATTTAAACAAATGAGCTAATTATTCCACAAACTCAAGTTGTGTATTGTGTTTCGTTTTAGTCATGGGTTATGTATTCTATTAAATATTAGTAATAACAATTAACAAGGCGTTATTTGTTTGATATGTGTGAATTTATGGAATTAAAGAGCAAGTGGGAGTACATATTCCTCATCTAGCGCCCGACGCTCTGCTAGAATTTTACTATGCTGCCTCCATGGTTACACATTTCTTTGTCTTTTCTTCGTCAAACTCTTTTCCATCTTCTTCTACTTTCTTTTCTTAATTTCTTTTCCACTTAGCTCCCTAATTTTCGTTTTATCTCCCAATTCATTCCTCTTTTAATTCATTCCATTTTCTAATTCACTCATTCTATATATCTTATGTCTCTTTGGAATCATTGAATAATAATTTTGATTTTCTCTACACCATGAGCAATAAATCAGAGACTCAGAACCCTCATATAATTGCTATGACGGTGGAGGGTGTCAGCCTTCAAGTGGCACCCAAAGAAATATGAAACTGCTCTCGTGGAATTGTCGGGGTTTGGGGAGACCCTTGATCCACAATCTTAAAGGGATTTGCAAATCCTACTCCCCCGATGTTGGTTTTATCTGTGAAACAAAAAATCAATCTCGACAAGTTGAAGGAAAACTAAGATCTTGTGGTTTCAAGGAATGGTTTATTGTAGATCCGGATGGATTATCAGGGGGTTTGGCAATGGCATGGAGGGATGGTTGCACTGTTCAGATTTTACAGCATGCACTACCAAAAAGAAGGGGTTTAGCCACGGAAAAATCCGTGGCTAAACTCCAAAAAAACTGTGGCAATTATGCTTTTGCAACAAATGAACATCCGTAGCTAGGGAGGGCGACGCGTTTTTAGTTAGCCACGCTTTTTACTCCAATAGCCACGGTTTTAACACCCGTGGAGACATTTGGTTAGCCACAACTTTAGCACGTTTAGACACACTCTTTTCCATGGCAAAATAAAATATTTACCTGTGACAAAATTGATCAGGCCGGGCTTTTTTGCCATACTTTTTTCCGTGGCTAACGATAGAAGTTAAATTAAAAAAAAATATCATAATAAAAATGCTCTTTAATATAAAATTACATCATATAATATTAAAAAAATTAATCACATTCCTATACATATTATTCATAGTATAAAAATATAAAATTAACAAATACTTAGTATTGAAAAGCAAATATCCTAGATTAATGGATTTAATGTTAAAAAAATATTCAAATAAAACTATTACAAAATAAATATCAAACTTTGCTAAAATGATACACATCTTGAAAGTATCAAAATAATGAATTTATCAAGCTCTCCATTTCTTGTTACACAGACAATCCACATACAAAAATATTTTCGGGTAAATAGTAAAAAATACGCATAACTTCGGCCACTAAATTATACACCACTGAATTATACACCCTGTCGATACTCCAGTTGCTTTGTGTACTTCAATAAAATCTGTTAAGCAAAATAGAGATCAAGAATTAAGCTAAAAAATTAATAGGTCATGATTTGACTCCTTCGAAGATGATAAAAAATTAAGGTACAATACTTACTTTTCGGATGTAATTTGCAGCTGCTTTGTGGCCTTCAATTGTCAGTTGCATAACATCTTTCAAAATGCCAATTGGTGATTTAGAATCTATCTACAACCAGTAACAAAAGAAAGAATGCATGTTGGAATTAAAAAAAAAAAAGAGTCTAAAATTAACTTTCATTGTTGACTAAAAGAAATATAAAAAACAAAATGATGTCATGAAAATCTTCTTCGCGATTCGGGTTTATAGATAGAATTCTGATTCCACCGATTTTGCTTGCTTCTTCGGCGACTCAAACTGACGGTACTCGAACTGCAAATCATGGTCATGCTCTTTCACAGAACGTCCGGTGTGATCATACCTAGAACCTAAACAGGAACGTCTTGAGCGAATTGCTCTGAAGGTTAGCTGAATTGATCTGAGTGCAGCAGTTAAGAAATTACGATCGGGAGAAACGGAAGAAAATGTTATTAACGAAAGGGTTGACTGCATGTTATCAAACTTGAATTAATTGCAGGAGCTAACAAATAGGGATTTTGGAAATAGTGGAAGGAAGTTATTGTTAAGACTGGATGAGTGGGCTACTTAATAAAAGTTGCGCTTAACATTGCCGCTCAAAATTTCATTCATCCTATTATAGATGTTAATTTGAATTTTGTTTAGTGAACTAACTATAACTTTTTAATTTAGAGTAAAATTTAATTTTAATAAAAAAATATCAAATTGTAAAATTTACAACTTTAAATTATATTAAAAAATTTTACATATTAATTAGAATTTAAAATTTTTACTCGTTGAATTTAAAAAAAATGGCATCAGTAAAAATTAAAATAAATAAACTTAAAACTTAAGAATTTGATACCTTTAAATTGAAGAAAAAAAATTTTATACATAATTAAAAAATGAACTCCGATAAAAATAATTTTAATTTATTTTTTAAATTAAATTAATAAAATATAGGTATAAAACTAATATTCTGAATTTTAAAAGTTAAAATTCTGTTTATTAATGTTGCCATAAATTAAGAGTGAGTAATTAAATAATGAATAATTAAATTAGTTATTATTTTAATAAAATCATAGTTAGTATTTTTTACTTTCTAAAATTAGTTAGAACTATTTTATCAAAGATAAATATGTACTCTTTTTATAAGTACTTTTTTTATAATTTTAACATTTATTTTTAATTGAATCATTTTATTCTATCACCAAAATCTCTAAATAATGCATATGGTAAAATTGGACACTGAAACTGCATTTGACCAAAAAGAACACGCACAAAAAATGTAACAACTAAAATATAAATATTGAAATTGTATATATATAATTTAGTCTTTTTGGTTACATTACAATCTGATTTAGTAACAAGTAATGAATAATACAACCACGTTAAAAAACTACAGTTAAATCAAAAAGAAAAAATTAATCAAATCAGCGCATAGCTAATACTAAGTAAAAAAATACATGATTCAGAGATATGGCCAAATTCAAGGATCATACGAAGGGAGAAAATTATACATCATCAACAATATCTAAAGTCAAACCATTAGCATACTTTATTAATTTTTCATGGCAGCACTCAAAAGGGGGAGAAGAATTCAACAATTGAAGAATTGAAAAAGCCTGCACATGATAAATCGAATTTACCTTTAAGTTACGGTTTAAATTTTAAAAAAGTAAAAACTGCATAAAAATATTTTGAGAGGGATGGAGGACAAAACCAAATTAAACGCGGAATTTAAAAGTGAAAATCGTTCGATTTTGTCACGATAATCATTGAGTCTGTGGTCATTGAGAGAACTCATCTCAAGTTAGCCACGAACAAACAAAATCGTCGAAAAATTTCACAAAATTTGGCCACAGAAATACAAGACGTTGCAAGTGATTACCACGATCATATAAATTTGCCACTCTTTTTAGTTCGTGAGTATCTTCCCGTTGGTAATGTCCGTATTTCTGGTAGTGATGGTAGATTTTTCATTGCGGCATCAGTTCTGACAGCTGGTTCTAATGATCCCTATGGTGTTCTAGGTGTTTATCTCAATTCAAATGATCAATATAGAATGGCTCAATTTGCTGAATTAACTTCAGTCACCCAACAATTCGATGGTAAGGTTGTGTTAATGGGGAATTTTAATGTCATTTCTAATCAATTGGAGAAAGAAGGTGGGGGTGCTAAATCTCCTTCTTCTATTGAAACCTTTAATAGTTTCATTGATGATAATTCCCTGATTGATATTGGTATGGTCGGAAGACCATTCACTTGGTCAAATAGACGGAGGGGTGATGAGTTGATACAGGAAAGACTGGACCGATTCCTGGTAGGAGTTGATTGGCAGCAACTCTATCCCAATGCAACAGTTCTTAGACTGTCAGAATCAGGCTTGGATCATGCCCCTCTTCTCCTAGACTCTAATCCGAGAACTGAGAGATCTAAACGCCGATTCAAATTCCAAGAAAGATGGTGTTCCGATGATGAAATAAGGCAGATTGTTAGAGAGGTTTGGCATGAACAGATTGATGGTTCAGCCATGTATATCCTAGCTCAAAAAATAAAGCGTTGTCGGCATAAGATTGTCAGATGGCAGCAAGAACACAGATCTAATTCGAAGGTGGAGATTGATTTACTACAGTCGGAATTAGAGGAACTTCGTTTAGCAGGAATTCATGGAGGCGACATCATTTCAGAAATAGAGGACAAACTTGAAAAAGCATTACAAAATGAGGAATCTTATTGGAAAGATAAGTCTAGAGTCAAATGGCTCAAATCTGGTGATCAGAATACAGCTTTCTTCCATCAGAAATTTAGAAATCGAACCCGAAGGAATAGAATTTGGCAACTAACTGGCAGTGATGGTGAAGTGGCTACTTCAAATGCTGGTATTGCTTCTGTGACTGAATCTTATTTCAAGGACATCTTTTCCTCCACTTGTCATGAGAACCCTGAACCTCTGTTTATTGATTTTGAACCTAAGGTTACAACTCACATGAACCATAGGCTTCAAAGACCAATGACTATGGAGGAAGTGAAACGCGCAACATTTAGCATTCATCCTCAAAGTGCTCCAGGAGATGATGGTATGACAGCAAAATTTGTTCAAAGCTTTTGGAACATACTTAGTGGTGATGTGTTTCGAGCAGTTAAGAGCTTCTTTTCTGGGGGCAGAATCTTAAAGGGTTTTAACCACACTCAGATCTGTCTTATTCCCAAGATTTCTGATGCTAAAGATATGACTCAGGTAAGACCAATAAGCCTATCTTCAGTCTTTTACAAGATTATCTCCAAAGTATTTGTACATAGGCTTCAGGGTATGATGAATAGACTAATTAGCCCTACGTAGAGTGCTTTTATTAAAGGCAGATTAATCTCTGATAATATCCTAATTGCTCATGAGTGTATGCATTACTTGAAGAACAAAAAAAGGGGTCTCGAAAATAAAATGGCGCTAAAATTAGATATGAGTAAGGCATATGATAGGGTGGAATGGCACTTTCTTTGGTTTATATTGGAGAAGTTTGGTTTTGACTCCCGATGGATCATGTGGATTCGAGAATTAGTGACAACTGTTTCTTATTCTGTTATTGTGGAAGGACAACCTTATGGTTTCTTCAAACCAAATAGAGGTATTCGACAAGGAGATCCTCTATCCCCCTATCTTTTTCTTTTTTGTGCAGAAGGTCTCTCCTTCTTGCTACACAAGGCAGAACAAAACAGACTAATTCAGGGTCTTCAGATACATAGGCGATGTCCCAAGGTCAACCACCTCCTGTTTGCTGATAATTCCATTTTATTCTGTAAGGCTAATCCTAAAGCATGTTCAAATATCCTGCATTTATTGAATTCTTATGAAAGCATCAGTGGCCAGAGGGTAAATCTTAATAAATCTGCTGTATTCTTTAGCCACAATACTCCGTCCACTACTCGTACACTACTAGCTAACTCTATGAATATTAATCATATTGGGGCTCAGGATAAATACCTTGGTTTGTCTTCTATAGTCTCTAAATCAAAAAAGGCTTCTTTTAAAATACAGGCCAAAATAATTTCACATTAGTACCAACTAAATACAGGCCAAAATTCATAAAAAAATACTATCTCTCAAAATTTTCTGTTCTATTAATATCCCAATACTCTTCCTCCTCTACATGTTATCTCTTTAATTTTTCGACATAAATAGGTAATATTAAGGGTATATTTCTACTCTCAAAAAAATGTTGGATATAATAAAAACAAAATAAATTTATAATTTTGAAATATAAAAATATTTTATAAAACATACTAAATGACAATTTTTTTTATCGTTTCTATTGCCGTTGATGTCACTATCAACATGAGACAGAAAAATAGATAATGGAATTCGAATGAAAAATAGGTAATGGAATTTAAATTTCTGACATTTGTTTAAGTAAATAAATGAGCAATTTTTTTTTTTTGTTTTCTAGGATATTTCCCAATTCGATAAGTCAAGGACTAATCTATCACAAATCTGAGCTCCATTTAAAAGTCTGTCGTTGGTTAATGAGTTGCTGCATGCACTTGACCAACCCAAATTGGTTTAATAAATGAGCTAATTATTCTACAAATTCAAGTTGTTTTTTTTTTTTCACGGTATCCCCCAATTCGACAAGTCAAGGACTAATCCATCACAAATTTGAGTTCTATTTAAAAGTCTGTCGCTGGTTAATGAGTTGCAGGATGCACTTGACCAACCCAAGTTGGTTTAATAAATGAGCTAATTATTCTACAAATTCAAGTTATGTATTCTATTGTTTTTTTTTTAGTCATGGGTTATGTATTCTATTAAATATTAGTAATAACAAGGCGGCTTTTGGTTTTGCTAAACTCAAAGCCCAATTTCTAATGACGGATAATTTTAAATACATATACAAAAACGAATCAAAGCCCAAAGTGAAGATAAATCCCATCCTAACACTTACAGGAATCTGGAGGATGACAAATAATTGTTGAATCCTTCGGTCTAAAGAATAATGTTATGAAGTGTTCAAAAATTAAGTCCACTAACATTACTTTTGTTTTTGGTCATGCACTGCAGACCCAACTCTATATGAACTTATGAAAATGACTTCCACTTGACCAAAAAAAGAAAAGAAAATGAAAATGACTTAATCTGTTGGAGCAGAAATTAAAAAAAAAATTAAGATTAAAATTAAAAAAAATTACAATAAACTTGCTCCCCACAAAAAAAAAAGTTGGATTTTAAAAATTAAAGTTTTAATAATTTTTTAAAAAAATAATTTTTTTAATTTTATAATAAAAAAAGTTTTAGAATAAGAAATAATTTTTGGTGAAAACAAGACATGTTAGACTTTATTTTAACAAACCAAACCTATAATATATTTAACTGGCCTAAATCTAACTTATAGTTTATTATAAACTTTATTTTAAATATTAAGTCTGCTCTATTATTAAATTTGACTTGGCCTGATAAAAAGTCTAATATATATATAAATTTTTTATTAAAATAAAAATAAAAAATATTTTAAAATTAATTTTCTTTTAAAAAATATTTATATACAATATACTAAATGATTCTTATGATAATATCTAAATTTTTAAAGTATTTAAAATTTGGATAAAGTATATTTTTTGTTCCTGAAGTTTGACAAAAATTTTTAAAATATCCCTAAGTTTTATTTTGTTTCAATTTTGTCCCAAAAAATTTTTATTTGCATCAAATATACCATCGACGGCTAAATTTTCAAAAAATTTAAGATTAATCCAACAATAATGTATGAAAATTATAATTGATTTGCTTGTGTTGAGGGTTGTTCTTATAAAATTGTTGTTAAATTATTTTTAAATTTTTTAAAAAAATTAGCCGTCAGGGGTATATTTGATACAAATCGAAAATTTTTTGGACAAAATTGAAACAAAATAAAACTTAGAGGTATTTTTAAAACTTTTATCAAACTATAAGGACAAAAAATATACTTTACCCTTAAAATTATTTTAATTATAAAAAATTATTTTTATATTTATTTATATTTTAACAGGTTCAGACAAACCTGACAAGCCTATTAAACTATTTTTTCAATCTGAACTTAACCTATAAATAAAATTAGATTTTTAAATCAACATAGCATAAAACTATTTTATAATAAGACAGGTCAGACCAGACCGAATGCAGATCAAATTGCATATTCTTAATAAGCCGTCTAACTTATTTTTAACAAGCCAAACCTATAATATATTTAACTGGCCTAAATCTAACTTATAGTTTAGTATAAACTTTATTTTAAATATTAAATCTGCTCTATTATTAAATTTGACTTGGCCTGATAAAAAGTCTAATATATATATATATATAATTTTTTTATTAAAATAAAAATAAAAATATTTTAAAATTAATTTTTTTTAAAAAATATTTATATACAATATATTAAATTCAATTCTTATGATAATATCTAAATTTTTAAAGTATTTAAAATTTGGGTAAAGTATATTTTTTATTCCTGAAGTTTGACAAAAATTTTAAAAATATTCCTAAATTTTATTTTGTTTTAATTTTGTCCCAAAAGATTTTTATTTGCATCAAATATACCATCGACGGCTAAATTTTAAAAAAATTTAAGATCAATCCAACAATAATGCATGAAAATTATACTTGATTTGCTTGTGTTGAGGGTTGTTCTTATGAAATTGTTGTTAAATTAGTTTTAAATTTTTTAAAAAATTAGCCGTCAGGGGTATATTATTTGATGCAAATCGAAAACTTTTGGGACAAAATTGAAACAAAATAAAACTTAGAGGTATTTTTAAAACTTTTATCAAACTACAAGGATAAAAAGTATACTTTACCCTTAAAATTATTTTAATTATAAAAAATTATTTTTATATTTATTTATATTTTAACAGGTTCAGACAAACTTGACAGGCCTATTAAACTATTTTTCTAGTTTGAACTTAACCTATAAATAAAATTAGGTTTTTGAATCAATCTAGCATAAAACTATTTTATAATAAGACAGGTCAGACCAGATCAAATGCAGGTCAGATTGCATATTCTTGACAAGCCGTTTAACTTATTTTCGCCCCTAGAAACTTATTTTCGCCTCTAGAAACAGCTGAGGGCCTGAGACTTAGTTGGAATGGCATGTCATGTGTCTCTTAATGTATGAGAGTATGTAGTGTGACTCTGTGAGTGTATTATGGTGTTATAATATTTAGAATTGAAAATTGTTCAATCAATTTAAAAAATAATAAAGTGTTAAGTTACCATAGAAAATTTTCAATCACTAAGAAGATTTTAAAAAAGTAAGAGAATATAAGATAAAAAAAATACTACATTCAATTTAAAATCTTAAAATGTCAATTTAATAAATCTTTCATCTTATAATTTTTTTATTTTTTTTATGTAAGGTTAATTTCATACATTTGTCACATTTATAATATTGACAGAAAGAGGAACGAGCTCATGTAACAAGAGAAGTTATCTCAGGTTGAAAATTAGCATTGAATGAATGAAGTTTTAAAACAGTTTTGCAGTCCATATAATAAAAAAATGAGGGTAAACGATGACCAGTTGTAAGTGATTTGCTCAAATGTTATGATCCAATCAATTTAGGTTAGTTGGTTTAATTGATAGATTATTAGCGTTGTTAAATAAATTTAAAAATTTAAATTTTGTTTTTTATATGCAATAACTTATAACCCAATAATAAAATTTTAAATGAAGTTTTGATTTATATTAAATTAGTCTGGCACACTTAGCTTCTTTGAGTTCTTTCCACCTAGAAATGAACTCCGGAAAAAACTGGAGATTAACATTGACTTTTTGCCCGATGAATACACGATGATTTATTTCTAGTAGACTTAATTAAAAAAAAAATTAAGAAAAGAAGTAGGAAAAACAACAACAAGCTGGCTAGGTATCACGACAAGTATATTGTTGGGAAGATTTCTTTAATCATCACAATAATAAATATTAAATATAGAAAGAGAAAGGTTCCAAAGAAAAATCGACGAAATAATAATTAACTTAATCTTAAAAGATGAGATATTTTTTAAATTCATCTATAAATTTTTTCTATCAAATTAATTTTTAAAAAATGATAAATTAATTATATTTATTTTTAAGTCACTCGAATTAATAATTTTTTTTAACAGTTGATAATGTAAAATATTAATTAATAATAACATGATACTTGATATGCTTAATTAGATATTGATTATATATATGTTTATAAAAATATATTAATTTAGTCTATTTTTTTAATTACATAAACCATATTTCCAATATGATCTCACTATCGATAGATTTTCATAAATATATTTGATCAACTAGATATATTATGCGTCATGTATACTTTCAGTTAGCAGTTAGCATTTTACATTATTAATCGTTGACAAAAATTGTTAGTGGTGTGACGGAAGAACAAATACGATTAATTTATAATTTTTAAAAAATCAATTTAATTAAAAAAAATCTTTTAAAAATGAATTTAAAAAATGTTCTATTTTTTAAAAAAATAATTTAAATATTAGCCCAAAAATGGACGATGCAAAAACATAATAAAATATCAACACCCGCACTACCTTCATTGTTTTATATCCTTGTAGGGTATTGGTCATTGCCCTCCAAATAAATGTCGTAAGTGATTCTTAATATTTTGTCATTTAAAATTTAAGTCTTTAATAAGTCTTTAAATTTAATAATATATTATTTTAATTTTTTAATTAATTATGTCTCTTATTTTTAAAAATTCATTATTATTTGTTATTTATATACTATGAAGCATGCATAGTGCCACAATTTCAGGATCTACTCGTTAAAATATCCTTATGGCAACAAAATAAAATACATACCAAACTTAACAACTAAACTAACTATGTCTTTATACGTGACATATTGGAATTCAAAGGCCAACATCTAAAATTAAGTTCAAAATTTGTTAGTTGTGTTTGTTTAATTAGTTTTTTCGTTCCAGTTTCGTGCAGGCACGCACGCACGCAGCAGAATGTGCTGAATTCATTGTACAATTGGTACAACAATATTATTATGTAGTCAAGGCTAAGCATCATCATGTATATAAATAGGTGACACATCTAAAGACCTTAACCAAGAATCACAAACTCTATCATTGCTAGTTGTCAAAGAAGAGTTCCATTAACATACATGGCTGCAAGTATGACAACACTTTCTTGCTTCAAACTAAGAATATGTTTGTCGTTTTGTCTTGTAGGGTTAACACTAGCACAGTTACAACCTAGTACCTTCTATGACAATCGGTGTCCTAAAGCCCTTGTTACCATCAAAGCAGCAGTCAATCTTGCTGTCTTGAAGGAGCGTAGAATGGCTGCATCCTTGCTCCGTCTTCATTTCCATGATTGCTTTGTTCAAGTGAGTTATATATAAATATCGAAAACGTAATTATTCGTGTGTCTTCTTCTATCAGTTTAAATTTTCACAAGAAGTAATTTTATAACGTGATATTAAAATTTTTATAACTCAAAAAGTTCAGAGTTTAATTTTGTTGACTTCTAAAAAAAGAATTTTAATACAAGACAAATAAAAAAAATAAAACTTCTACAAAAATTTATGTGTTTACTTCTATTAATTTAAACTTTAAAATAAATTAATTTCATGACATTTTTTATTATTTATTTTAAAATTAAATGTATGAATAAATTTATTAATAAAATTTAATAAATTTAATTTTAATACATTGATAGTATAAAATATTTTATATAATTATTAACGAGATACATGTCTTTAGATAATTTTTTATATAATAAATTTAAAAATTAATTATTTTTACTAATATATTAATATGCGAATAATTATTATTGTAAAATTATTTTATATTAACAATGCATGAAATTTAAATTTAAAAGATTTTCATGTATATAGTAATCTGAGGCTAATTAAAAGATAATAATAATGTTATAGGGATGTGATGCTTCAGTGTTGCTAGATGACACAGCAAATTTCACTGGTGAGCGATCTGCTTTACCGAATAGAAGCTCTCTGAGGGGTTTCAATGTTATAGAGAACATTAAATCCGCACTTGAGTTTATTTGTCCTGGAGTTGTTTCTTGTGCTGACATTCTCGCCGTTGCTGCAAGAGATTCAGTTGTTGCCGTAAGTATCTACATTATTTTTGTTGCTTAATAATATATAAATATTAATTAATTTTTACTTTATATATATATATAGTTGGGTGGAACTTGGTGGGACGTGAACTTGGGGAGAAGAGACTCAAGAACTGCAAGTCTAACAGATGCTAATAACGACTTACCTGCTCCTTTTTTGGACCTTGGTAACATTATCACTGCTTTTAGTAACAAGGGTTTCACAGTTCAAGATATGGTTGCCTTATCAGGTAACTCAATCTTTGCTTCGCATGTTATTTTTCGGTAAATAAATGTTAGAGAGACAAAAAAAAATTTAAATTTTTTTATAGCAATAATTAATAAATATTAAATAAGATAAATTTGAGTAGTTTTAATTTTTAACTGATTTTTTTGTTTCTCAAATATTATTGTTATTATTTATTATCAGGGATTATAATTTTTTTTCTGAAATAAAAAACACTTGATCTCAACATTAATTTTTTAAAATAAAATATTTACGATTTTAATTAGTTTCACAATTACTAAAATTACATTACATACGTTTAATTAATGAAATGGCCGGACAATTTAACATGCCTATATATATAATGAAAATAAAATAAAAATTAGATTATTATTTGTATTATTTTTTAATTTGTATACACCTCTTCAAAAATACTATTTGTAAATACATGTATCTTCATGTATTTTTTTATTAGTTTAAATTTTTGAAAAAAATTATTTTATGATAAAATTAACCACTATATTTATATAAATATATGTGTTATTTTATTAATTTTTAATGTATATTTTATATTCTAATATGTATGATTAATTTAGTAACTAGGGTTGTGTGCAAAAAAGAAGTTAATAAATTAATATAAAGTCAATAAAAACATATAATATTTCTCTTATTTTTCAGGTGCTCACACAATAGGGAAAGCACGTTGTACAAATTTCAGATCAAGGATTTACAACGAAACCAACATAGATCCCTCTTTTGCGAAATCCATGCAAGAAATTTGTCCAATTTCAGGTGGTGGCAACAACTTAGCGTCTTTGGATGTTAGCACTACAATTGATCAATTTGACAACAGATATTTCACAGATTTAGTGAATAAAAAGGGTCTTTTGCATTCGGACCAAGTACTCTTTAATAACGGTTCCACAGATTCACAAGTTCAAAATTATGTGAACAATCCAACTCTCTTCCAAACTGATTTTGCTAAGGCAATGGTTAAGATGGGACAACTTAGCCCACTAATTTCACCCAATGGTGAGATTAGAAAGCAATGTAGTAGAGTCAATTGAGTTATTACTTAACAAAATCAGCAATCAATTTTTAAACAAAACTCATCAGATCTGTAATGAAATAGTCTTTTGTTTGTCGAGTTAAAAGATAACGTGAGAATTTAAAAAAAAAAAAATTGGTGTTTTGAAATTAAATAAATTATTTTTGTGGGTGTATAAATATTTGTATGTCTTTTAAGTATGTTCAATATATGTTTTAAAAATATTTGCAACCACTATTATCTTTATTTTATGATATCTAAAATTAACTTAGATAAAATTTTAAGAATTATATTAGTGGTTGTAAATATTTGAGGTTGATTATTGTTATTGATGTATACCTTGTGAAGTATTAAATAATTATGAGACGAATATTATTTACCGTTACATGTCTGTATTTTTATAATTTGATTGAGTAAAAAATTATATTTGTCTTGTGATTGTCCTTGTTATTACATACCTATTATGAATTGTTCTAGAGACTAGAGTAGTTACAGGCTTTATAGCGTGAATAAAATAATAAACCATTTCTCAGTTATTAATTACCTTGGTCAACTAGCAAGGATACAATATAGTTCAATGCTGTGGTAATATTATAATAGAAAGTAATACTAAGGAGTTAATTTTTTTATAGTTAACATCAGTTAATTTTTTAAAAATTAAATTTGTTTATCTTATATTCTAGATTTTATTATATTATAAATCTTAATTTTAAATTATAAATTTTAAAATAAACTTAATTAATATTAACTAACTATACATTTATATATGAATTAATGTATAGTTAGTTAATATTAATTAAGTTTATTTTAAAATTTATAATTTAAAATTAAGAATATATATATATATATATATATATATATATATATATATATATATATATATATAAAGGTGACAAGATCGTATGTCCTAACTGGCTTATACTGTTCTTTAACAAATTATAAGCATAACCATAATATTTTAATTTGACGCAGTAATTTTTTTGACTTGTTCTGAATTTCTGATAGGGGAATGGGAGAGTTACCTTGTCACGTCTCTTATATTTTCATGTTTTAAAATCCAGTTATTAACTTATTGTGTACTCGAAATTTAAAACATGCTTTGTTTTAGTATATAAAATAAAATAATACTAAAAAATTAAAAATTTCAATTAATATTAGCTAATTTTTTAAAATTATTTTATTTATCTTAAATTTTAGACTCTAATTCATAAATTTTTACCTTTATATTTTGAATTATAAATTTTAAAATCCTAAACTTAAAAAAAAATTAATTAACATTGATCAACTAAAAATTAATTTTCTATATTTTTTTAAAAAATATTTAGATCTAAAGTAAATTTTAATTTTATGAGACCAAAACTAAAATTGATAATGTTTTCATAGAAAAATACCTTATCCATGCCAAATAAATAAATTCTTCTCATTACTCTTGTACATAAAACCCAAATTTATACATAATATCATTATTTTTTTTATTTATTGTGGTTGACTTTACCCTAATTAACAACTCCGAACCCATAGACCTGATCAACCAAGGACGAATACTTTTCCAGATTTCTCACACGTGATCAATTCTAGCAAGTTAAATGCTAATTACCTAGTTAAGTAATACGCATGAAGAAAATTTCTTCAGGCGAAATGGTCATTTCCATGGCCAAGTCCATCAATAATCACTAGGATTACAATTGCCTTTTTATAAATACTTTGAACTAATTAACTCTAGCAACCCAACTAAATTCTCATCGTAACCTCAATTGTCTCTAGCTATCATAAGTTTAATCTACCTAAATATATTCACTACTGATTAATCATCGGTTATAGTATAATATATTGTATTAATTAAATGGATTTATTGCGTGGTAATTTCTTTGTTTTTCTCCAAGCTATGATGTTTGCAGCTCTTGCTACAACATCTTTGTCATCAGCATCATTATTATCACCAAATTACTATGGTCATTCATGCCCTCAGGCTTTGAGCACCATAAGAAGAGTGGTGGAGAATGCTGTTCAAAGAGAGCCACGTATGGGTGCTTCTTTGTTACGCTTGCACTTCCATGATTGCTTTGTTAATGTAAGGTTTTTGGCCTCTTTCTGTTTTTTTTTTATCCGTTTAAACTTTTGACAAAAATAATTTCATAACATAAGATCTAAAATTTAATCTTTGTTGTCCTCCAAAAACAAAAATATAAAATATAAAAAAATACCTTAAAAAAAAAATCTTACTTGAGGTCTCAATGAATACTAGATTGATCATCAACACTTGCTTCTTTTAAATAAGTCTCCCTTAAATTGAATTTTGTGAATAACAAAAATTGTTAGATTATATTTAGGTCAAGCAATAAAAAGAGTTATTTATTCAAAAGATTATAGAGGAGGATAATTTGATGTAAAAAAATTATATAAATTTTATCCTTAAAATTTTTTCACTTTATTTCTACTCACCAACCAAATATACCCTGCTTAACATATATTATTGTTTTGGATAAGTAATTAAATTAGGAACATTAATCATCATATTTTCTATAATCTATCATAGAATGAATATGAGTTTTGCATTTTCTATTCGCGCATGCATTCATATATCTGAATTTCTGTTGACATGTATGATTTCAGGGTTGTGATGGTTCAATTCTTCTAGACCCCACATCCACCATTGATAGTGAAAAAAATGCATCTTCTAATAAAAACTCTGTTCGAGGATTTGAAGTGGTGGACGAAATAAAGGAGGCAGTGGACAAAGCTTGTGGAAAACCAGTTGTTTCTTGCGCTGACATCTTAGCCGTTGCTGCTAGAGATTCTGTTGTTGCGGTAATATACATTTTTGTGCAGTCCTATATATAAATATTATTTATTTTTGCTAATAATAATTTATATTCATATTTACAAAAATTTTGTACATAAAAAATATATAATTTGTATTTATATTTATCAAAATTTTTATACATAAATTAATACAATTTGTATTCATATTTTTTAGTATTTACACACACATAAATTAATAAAATTTATTTATTAAAAATAATTTAATATTTATGCTAGTTAAATAATAATAAAATTATTAAAAATTACTAATCACAAAAATTTCTCTACTATTTTATACTACAGAAAATAAAACTCTTCAAATTTTAATAAAATAAATTCCACAGTATATAGATTGTGTCTCACTAAAAAATTTTATTACTAAAATTTAAATCTAATAAAAAAATATTCCATAAATAAATTTAATAAAATATATATATGAACAAATCTTACGTATATAATTAGTTCATTTATCTACTTAAATAAATATTAATTGTTCAACTTTTTTTGTATATATATATTTTAAATAAAACTTAAATCCACAACAAATTAATTATTAACTTATTGGATATTGAAAGACACGGTGTGAGAAAAAAATTTAATCGGAAATAACGATAACATAAAAAAAACATAACTTTGATGATGATAGCATGGCTTTTTTTTTTTTTTCATAAAAAAGAATATGACTTTTTATTTTTAGACCTATATAATATAAATAAATTAAAGTATAGATATTAGTAACAATTATGATGTGCTTGCAAAACTTACAGTTAGGAGGACCAAGATGGAAGGTGAGACTTGGTAGAAGAGACTCAACCACAGCAAGCCTTGATGATGCAAACAACAACCTTCCAGCACCATTTTTTAGCATCTCTCAACTCATTTCAAACTTCAAGAACCATGGCCTAAATGAGAAAGACCTTGTGGTTCTCTCCGGTGCCCACACCATCGGTTTTGCACGTTGTTTTTTCTTCAAGGACCATATCTACAACGATACCAACATCAACCCTAAATTTGCAAAGAAGCTCAAGTACATTTGCCCTAGAAAGGGTGGAAACCCTGATATTCTTGCCCCATTGGACACCGCCTCGGCCGCGAGGTTTGACGCCGCCTACTATGGTGACTTGGTTCACAAGAAAGGGGTTTTGCATTCTGATCAAGAATTGTTAAATAGTGACTCCACGGATGGATTGGTCAAGAAATATAGCTATGATGCTGAAGGATTTTATAAGGACTTTGCTAAATCTATGGTTAAGATGGGAAATATAAAGCCACTCACTGGGAATCATGGTGAAATTCGATTGAATTGTAGGAAAGTGAATCAATATCATTAAGAAAGTATATATAGCATTACATATCAGGTTACTATGTAATGTAAGTAGGATTAATATTATTTTTTTAGATATATTTTAAATGGTTAAAACCAGGGACGGATGTATGTATATGAGTGTGGGGATAATCGCCCCATAGATTTAAAATTTTTTTTAGTAGTATATGAACAATAATATTTATTTGTTCTTATTAAATTGTTAAATTTGACCCATAATAATTTTTTACTTAATTTTTGGTATTTTATAGTCAATTTAAAAATTTCATATTAGATATCATTAGAATTAGATATCATTAGAATGATCAATTCTCAATTTAAATAAAATTTGTGTTTTTCTTATAAATTAACTCGAAAAAGTGTTATTTATCTTTTTTTTATATTAGTTTTAATTTTTTCTATAATTATATTAATTGAAATAATTTTTTCATCTATGAATTTCAATAAAAATTAACTTCTAATTGTATAAGAAGTAAATTTTAAATAAGTATTTACTTATATATATAAAAAAAAATACTACACATCTAAATCTTTTTATGAACTAAGTTTAACCAACTTAAACAATAAAATTTAAAATAATATTAGTTATAACTGATTTTTGTTGTCTTAGACAAATTTGATTGGACTTGCATTGGTTAACAAAAAAATATGAATATGTAGCATTATCCTACATAAAAAGATAGATATTTATAAGGGTAAAGTATATTTTTTGTTCCTAAAGTTTGACAAAAGTTTTAAAAATACCCCTAAGTTTTATTTTGTTTCAATTTTGTTCCAAAAATTTTCAATTTGCATCAAATATACCCTCGGTGGCTAAATTTTCAAAAAATTTAAGACCAATATAACAATAATGCATGAAAATTATGCTTGATTTGCTTGTGTTGAGGGGTTGTTCTTATGAAATTATTGTTAAATTGATCTTAAACTTTTTGAAAAATTAGCCGTCAGGGATATATTTGATGCAAATCGAAAACTTTTGGGACAAAATTGAAACAAAATAAAATTTAGGAATATTTTTGAAACTTTTGTCAAATTTTAAGGATAAAAAATATACTTTATCCTATTTATAAATAATTATTTTAATGTTTTAATTTGTAAAATTAGATATTATAAAAACTAATCATGTTATATTTACATAGAAAATAACTACATGTGTAATGTGTATATATATTGAAATAAAAAATACATATTAAAAATAAATTAAACAATACATATATTTATATACAAATATATAATGATTAATAAATAATTTGATAACCAATTTTTATATACACATAATATTTTTATTATAACATTTTATATATATATATATATATATTTCGTGCACTATCAAAATTTTCTAGATGCTCACTGTTAAAACCCTCTAAAAAGAGAAAAGTTAAAGCTAAGAGCGAGTTCTTAAAAATTTATATTCAATATAGTGGATGATCTAATGTACAATTATCGCATAATAGTTAAATGATTAGTTAAATGATTTTGGCAAAGAACGAAGGAGGTGTTGGGCAAACCGTGGGAAGCTCTCGACTATCGGAGAGATTTCGGGAAAGAATCAAGTGAGATAACATAAGATAAGAAGATACTACATCCAACTCAAAATCTTAAGGTGTTAAGTTAATGGGTCTCTCATCTTATAAACTCCTCACTCTTTCTTGCTTTCTTTGATGTGGGACTAACTTTAACACTTCTCACACTTGTAACATTAACAATCTCCATCAACTCCCCCTCTTTCTAGCTCCTCCGCCACGAGTATTCGTCCATCACACCGTCGCAAAACACCACGGGACACGCTGCCCGGACCACCCTTTGTCGGGAAGACTTTCGATGCATACTCCTTAAAACCAGACCGATTAAACCATCGGCTCTGATACCACTTGTTGGGCAAACCATGGGGAGCTCTCGACCATCGGAGAGACTTCGGGGAGGAATCAAGTGAGATAACATAAGATGAGAAGACACCACATCCAACTCAAAACCTTAAGGTGTTAAGTTAATGGGTCTCTCATCTTATAAACTCCTCACTCTTCCTAGATTTCTTTGATGTGGGACTAACTTTAATACTTCTCACACTTGCAACATTAACAGGAGGTAGGTTAAGGTTTGGTTTGGTAAAGCTTTTTGAAGAGGTGATTATATTTTTTAAAAGTTTAAATTCTTTATTTTGTGTTTAGTAGATTAAAAAGATCATGTGTTTACTCTTATAGCTTTTAAAAGATCGAGGTACTTTTGAAAGCACCTAAGATAGAGCTTTTTAAAGTTGGCTTGTATTTTTTAAAATTTAAAAATTTAATATAACCTCATATGTTAACTAATTTTTAAATTTAATACTTACATTTATGTCTATTATAATATTTTTAAATTTTAAAAGTTATTTCACCAAACGCAATTGATGTTACTTTTTTTTTATCGAAAATATAGAGACTCGAACCCGCAACCTCTTAATTGAGTATGAGGAAACTATGCTATTTGAGTTATTGATATTACTTATGTTTATTAAAAGATTTTTTTTATTTGATTTACTAAATATAAATATTACAACTTTTAAAAAATTATTTTTTAAAAGTTAATTTTTATAAATTATTTTTAAAAAATAAAAATTTTACCAGACTAAGCAGAGGACTCGAAAATGTAAAGTCGCATGCTGGCTGAAGAGGAAAACCAACATATGTCATACAAGAAGATAGATACTTCATTTTGGAGATGTATAAGTTTGTAATAGCCCAACTTATATGCTTGTGTTTTGGAATTTTGAGCATCAGAATTTTGTTCTTTATAAAATGACAGAAATTATTCAACCAATTAAAACTAAGGTTGCGAGAACCGAACCGGCCAATGAACCGATCAAGTAACTGGTTTAATGGTTCAATAGTCCAACCGAGGTTCAACCGGAGTTGAATCAGTTAAGTTAAAATATAACATAAAATTATTAAAAATTCAAAGTGGCATATATTGCGAGATAAGGTGAAGAGCAATTAAAGCATCGTATGAGTTAATATTGGTGGAAGCTTGGTTCTTTCATCTAAGTTTCTCAATCTTCATGTATATATAATACATTAGCAACTTTTAAGCTTGGTCAAACAATATCAGTTCCAGATATAACAGAAGAAAATCATCCGTTATAGGCTACCTAAATTTGAGGCCCAAAATTTTAGTATGGTGCAGGGAGAAAAACAAATCAGTATAGTTTTCAATTTGAACAAGAAGAAGCAATTCCACAGCACAGTAAGAACTAAGAAGCTCAGAATACACAAAAGCTGAACAATTAAATTAACTAAACAAAAAAAACACAATATAAAAGCATGAATAACTTTTATAAATTAGGTTTCCATTCCTGAATTTTCCATTTTTATAAATTAGGTAATCTTTTTTTTCTTTACTCCTTAACTTCATTCTTTTTTCCTATGAGTAAACTATCTCCTTGGCTGAACTTCATCCAACCCTTATTTTAAAGCCATATAGAAAATCCAATGCAGAATTGTAGCAATGTTTCTCTTTTGAATCAATGACAGCAAAATAACAAGTAAAACAGATTGGATTTATAACTCAATCTCAGTAGAATTAATTCAATATCAATCTCAGCATAATTAATAAATTAAAAAAAATAAATTTATAACTCAATCTCAGCAGAATTAATTCAACATCAACTGACTGAACTCAAATAAAACTTCAGAAATGAATATCTCAAAACTCAGCAGAATCATCAATAATATATCATATGTATATCAGAACAAAATAAAGAAGAAAACAATGTAATACAATTACAACAAATTGAACATTATTGAAGAGGATAAAGGGGAAGTTTTACGTTATCCGAATTGCCAGCGATGGAGAGGAAAAGACAGCATAGAGCCAGCGAGACAGAGAAATTCAAATTGGAAATTTTGGTAACGTGAAACAGAGAAGCAACGGCGGTGAGACACGGTGCGGAGAGACTAGAAGGGGCCACAGCCAAAAACGACGAGGAGGTGAGAAGCAGAAACGACGCACGGCAAGGAGGGAAGCGGCGACGACGACCCACGACGAGGAGCAGAGAAGCGGCGACGACGACCCACGGCGAGGAGCAGCGAAGCGGCGACGACGACCCACGGCGAGGAGCAGCGAAGCAGCGACAGAGATACAAAGAGCGCGACAGAGAGAGAGAAGGGAGAGCTCGGCGACGAAATAGGACGCGGTGGTGGTTGCGGCTCTCAACGCCGTCGCTGCTGTCGCTGCGGGATGCGGTGGCGATGGCGGTGCTGAACTGCTGATCCCAGATCCCTCTTCTGGCTTGTGGAGTTGTGGGTGATTTCTGCTGAAAGGATTAGGGCTTCGTTTAGGCAATTAGGCGTTTAGCCTTTCTTTTCTCTTTTTTTTTTTTTTTTAAGGAAAAACGACGCCGTTAGCACATTTTCTTTCTTAACCAAAAACCGCTAAAAAACCGGACGGTTCTTTCGGTTCACCGGTTAACTGCTGATTCGACCGGTTTTTTCACCGGTTTTTTGCCAGACGGTTTCTGACCTTACCCGGACCGGCTAGATGACCGGTTCCCGGTTAATCCGGTTGAACCGACCGGTCCGGTTCGATTTTCAGAACCATGATTAAAACACGTCATTCAGGCGGTATTTGTAGAGATAAGTGAAGTTAGATTTGGTCAAAATTTTTAAAAAATAAGAAAGTTAAGAATAGTTAAGTTTCTATTTTCCTGTATAATTATTGATTGTTGAGTCTTTAATTCTAAAACTAATTAATTAGAAAGTGTGTTATATTCATTCTATTGCTAATAAATCTTCAATAATTCTATTCTCTTTTCTCTATTTGTTCTGCTTTTTTTGGTGCTTTCTCTATATTTCATGCTGCAGAACCAAACATTTTCATAATCCCTTCAGCTACATATTTTTATATGGTATCTTTCTTTTTCCTCTTCAAATGATGTAAAACTTTATATTTCATTAAATTTAGTAATTTTAATGGCAAGAAATCTAACATATACATTAAATATCTAACACATTAAAAAAAATAACATAAAAATAGTTTTTAAAATAAAATACTAACATAAACGAGGATATTATAATAAGAGAAAGTATAGAAAATTAATTTTTAGTTAATCAATTTTATAATTTATGTTTATAATTTAAGATTTAAGATTAAAAATTTATTATTTATGATTTAAAATTTAAAATAAATAAACTAATATTGACTAAAAAGATTAGTCCTCTAATATTACTCTTGTAGTAAATCCATTTTCACGGAAATTTAATAGATTTCTGTATGGTGTGTACTTATATCCTTGGCCGTCTCTGTTCTATTTATTTGTGGGGACAAGTTTCCGGGTCCTTAAAAATTTTGTGAGGTCTCGTTTGCGAAAATTAGTAAAACTAATTTAAAAATAAATAAAATAGTTAAATAAAATAAAAAATAATAAATAATCTTACTTTATAATTATAGAATTTTAATTGTTAAAAAAGAGAAGACTATATTCTTCTAATTAATGGATGATTTATATTGAAAAAACTTACTTATAAATTGAATTTTTTTTTAATTCATTTCAATCAATTCATCAAACAAAAATAATAGTAGCATTAAGTTATATAGAAAATTTTTCTTTCTTTGAGAGATTTTCTCCTATATTCATAGAGAGGTGTATTCTCCTTTTATTAAGAAAAAGTGTTATTGTAATATCCTTGTGATAGAGAGAAGTTATAATTCTAAAAAAAAAAATTATTTTATACAATTTTTAATTTTTTCATCTTTATATTTTGCTGCGTCATTTAATTTGTATGGTACCTAATAGTGGTATTAGAGCCAAAGACTGTTGATTAAAATTTTTTTTCACTGCGAGTTACCATCTAAAAAATATGACAGCAAACTATGAGATTTCAAAATTCTATGGAAATAATTTTTTCTTATGAAAATTGATTATAAAAGAAATTATGAGGAAAGACAATTGTGTGACAGCAATTGAAGGTAGATCCACTGGAATTATAGATAAAATGGAAGGAGATGGATGACAAAGTTGTTGCAAACTTACACTTGGTATTCGGTGATTCAATCTTGTCAAGTATAGTAGAGAAAATGACAACAATGAAAATTTGGGATGCTCTCGCTAAATTATATGAAGTTAAGTCACTTCACAACAAGATATTCTTAAAGAGAAGACTTTATACTCTTCGAATAACTGAATTTGCATCGGTAATAGATCACATCAATAATCTAAATACGCTATTTTTTCAACTCTCATCGTTGGATTACAACATACTAGAAAATGAATGTGCAGAACTTCAACTTCAAAGTCTACCAGATTCATATGATTAGCTCATCATTAACTTAACCAATAATATTTTGACAGACTATCTTTTCTTTGATGATATGGCTGCTACAATTCTTGAAGAAGAATCTAGGTACAAGAATAAGAAAGATAGGTTAGAGAGATCAAAGCAAACAAATGCATTGTTGATGATGAGAGAGAGATCAATGAAGCGTAGTTCCAGTGGAAGTCAAAGTAGACTAAAGTCACAAGGAAAGAAGCAAGTTAAATGTTACAATTGTGGCAAGAGAAGATACTTCAATAAAAATTGTCAGAATAAGAAGAGTATAGAGAAGGTTCCAAAAGAATCAAGTTCTCAAAGATGTATTATGAGTACCTCTGATGATGGAGAAATTCTGTATAGCGAAGCAATAATTGGTTCTAAAGACAGCAAACAACTCACTAATGTCTGGAATGTTGATTCAGGAGCAACTTGGTACATGACTCCTCATCGTGATTGATTTTGTACATATGAACCTGTCTTAGAAGGATCTGTGTTTATGAAAAACGATCATGCCTTAGAAATTATTAGAATAGGTAGTGCCAAAATAAAAATATTTGATAATTTTATTTATTCACTTCGAGGGTAAGACATGTGAAAGTCTTGAAGAAGAATTTGTTGTCAATTGGACAACCGGATGAACTTGGTTGCAAGACCCATATTGAAGGTGTGATATTGAAAGTTGTTAAAGATTCTCTTATCGTAATAAATCAGAAAAAATTGTCGTAAATCTATACATGCTTATGGGAGATACTTTTCAAGAGGCAGAGGCATTAGTTGCTTCAGCAAGCTAAGAAGAAATGACGATGATATGGCATCACAAATTGGGCCACATGTCAGAGCGAGGCTTGAAAATTCTTGTGGAGAATAATCTTATTTCCGGGATCAAATCGATAAACTTACCATTTTGTAAGCACTGCATTACAAGCAAGCAACATAGATTGATGTTTGGTAGATCAATTGCTTGAAACAAGCGCATATTGGAGTTGATTCATTCTAATATGTGGGAATCGCTGGAGATGTCCCTAGGAGGATAAAGGTATCTTGTATATTTATTGATGATTGCTCTAAGAGGCTATGAATGTAACCGATAAAAAAAAGTTAGACGTGTTTGCGACGTTTAAAGAGTTCAAAATAAAGTTGGAACTTGAATCTGGAAAGAAGATCAAGTGTTTAAGGACAGATAATTAATGGAGGAGAATATATCGATGGAGACTTTCTAACATTTTGCAAGCAAGCAGGTATTCAACTGTAATTCACAGTTGCATATATGCCTCAGTAAAATGGTGTAGCAGAGCGAATGAATAAGACTCTCCTAGAAAAAGCACGAGTTATGTTGCAAATTGCATGTTTAGCCAAGTCTTTTTGGACAGAAGTTGTTAAAACTGCCTGTTATGTGAAAAATTAGTCACCATCAACTACAATTGAATTGAAGACACCAATGGAGATGTGGCAAGGTAAATCACCTAATTATTTTTCTTTACATATATTTGGTTGTCTTGTGTATGTGATGTACAATTTTCAAGAAAGAACAAAGTTGTACCTAAAGTCTAGAAAATATATATTCTTGGGTTATGCTGACGGAGTTAAGGGATATCGCATGTGGATCCCACTGCCTGCAAGGTAGTTATTAGTAGAGATGTAATATTTGCAGAAGATAAATTCCAAAGAAAACAAGAAAATAACAGCACTATTAAAGAAATAACCACTATTCAAATAGATAAAAATGCAGAAAAGGTGATCTTTTTGAAGTAGAACTAGAGCACGAAGAACAAGAAGAAGAAGCCAATGACATAAAAGTTTGTCGATCCACTTGACAAAGAAAAATACTATCATGGTACTCAAATTATGTTTTGACAAGTTATGATGCATATTGTCTTCTGACAGAAGATGTAGAGCCAATAACTTTTATGGAGGCTATGTGCAATCTATATGCTTCTATGTGGATGATAACAATGCAAAAAAAAAAAAAATTGAAGCATTACATAGGAACCATACTTGAAAACTTGTTGCACTTCTAGTAGGTCGAAAAGCCATTGGTAACAAATGAGTTTACAAGATCAAGCGAGATAATAATGATAAAATAGAACGATATCGTGCAAGATTGGTGGTTGTTAAAGGATATGCTCAGAAAGAAGGTGTTGACTTCAACAAAATATTTTTTCTAACGGTGAGACTAACTACTATCATAATAGTTTTAGCTATGTGTGTTACATTTGATTTACATTTAGAGCAATTAGATGTAAAGACCGATTTTCTTCATAGAGAACTTGAAGAAGAGATATATATGCTCCAACTAGAAGGTTTTAAAGAAAAAGGAAAAGAAAACTTGGTTTGTAAGTTAACTAAATCTCTGTACGGTCTAAAGCAGGCACCAAGGTGTTGGTACAATAGATTTGATACTTTTATTATTAGTATTGGTTATAATCGACTTAGTTCAGATCATTGTACCTACTACAAGAGGTGTGGTGATAATGATTTTATCATTCTGTTGTTGTATGTAGATGACATGTTGATGGTAGGTTCCAATAAAGATTAAATTCAAGAATTGAAAGCACAATTGGCTAGGGAGTTCGATATGAAAGACTTGGGACTAGCAAACAAGATTTTAGGGATGCAAATCTACTGAGACAGAAAGGACACGAGGAAGATTTGGCTATCATAATAGAATTATTTAAAGAAGATCTTGCAACGCTTTAACTTGTAAGAATGTAATCCAATTTCAAACCCACTTCCTATGAATTTTAAATTATCTTTAAGTATGTGTCCTAGTAGTGAAACAGAGAGGATAAAAATGTCTCAAGTACCGTATGCATCAGCGGTCACTACAAAAAAAAAGAGTTTAAAATGGCATTGACATTACGGCGGTTTTAAAGAACCGCCGTAATACCCGGTTATTATGGCATTTTTGGTTGCTACCATAATTAACTTTGTGTTTGCTGGCGGTTCTGGGTGATCATGGCGGTTTTGAACCACCGTTTTCACACATATATAAAACAAAAGAATTGCAACCCTAGCCTTAAACGAAACATAGTATAACGGTGCTCTCGATCTCTCTTCTCTCTCCCTTTGCTCTCGATCTCCGACAACGCCGTTCTTCCCTCTCGGCTTCTCCTCTCTCCACCGGTTACGATTTCTCTAGGTACTTCTCCCTCTCCGCCAGTTACTGATTTATTTCTCTGCAGCTCCCTCTCAAGTTCTCTAGGTACCTCTCCCTCTCCGCCAGTTACTGATTTCTTCATTTTTGGGGGATTTTGTTTCTCTGCAGCTCCGTGATTGGAGCTTGTGTTGAAGTATTCCATTGACGTTGGTGTGGGGGGTGATTGACGCCGATCGGGTCTTGTGTTCAACTAGTCGACGATATCAGATTTTGGATTGACGGTAACTTCACTTTCTCTTTCCTTATGTATTTACTTCGATGCATGTGTCAATGGTTCAATTGCTGCCACTCTTATTATTGTTTTGGATTTTGCTAGTTAATTCATTCTGCTATTTCTTAATATAGTGAATTGATGAATGAGTTCAGACTGAATAAGCTTAGTGAAGTAGGGCTCTGTTCTGTGATTCTGTTCATAATATCTATCACTTTAGTTAATTATTTCCGCGGTTAGTAAAGAATTGAGTCACTTTAATCACATGAGCTGATTCCTTGCCTTCTTTTCTTTGGATTTTGATTATAGTACATGTTATTAGTTGTAAGTTATTACCCTATTAAATTGTTGTAAAACCACTTTGGTTGCTCTATCTGCATTTATAATCATGATTTAGTGTAACCACACTTTTCTTTACTGTACATAAGTGCCTTTTATTCAAAATCATCTAAGAGATTCTCATCTTGGAAACTGCATCATTGAGAGAATCACACTGTTTTGGTTGATTCAAAATCCTTCCTTCCTTTCTTTTCTTCTCCTCTGTCTTTTGCTGTATTCATTGATTTCTGGCCGTTTGATTGTGCTTGTGCCTGTGGCATTCTGTTCATGGAGTTTAATTGCGTTCTTATTGCTTGAGATTATCCTGAAAAAATAGATCATTAACTCTTCTTCTAGAATGATGTTGGGGCTGGAGTTTTTCTTTATTTGTTTTTTGGTTTTCTCTGCTCCTATACTTTGTTCCTGGCATTCTGCTTGGAGAATTTCTGAGCAACTTATTGGTCAGGGTTATGATATTTGGTAAATATGCTTCTTAAGTTTTTTTCCTTATTTTTCTGATGATGGATAGTTTATGTGCTAAGTTTATTCCTGGTTGATTTAAGTGGTTCGTACTTCGTGTGCCTGATTATTGTCATGTTCTTTTGTTTCATTGTGATTTCTCTTGGGATATTGTGGAGTATTGTGCAGATTTCTCATTGTTGTGTTGGTTTTAAACTTCAACTCCTTTATGTTTTGGGTCAATTTGTCGGGTTAAATTCTTTGGATTAATCATGTGTTACCATTGTGATTTTTAATTGGGTTATGGCCAAAATTGATGAAATTATAATTTCTGATGGTCATTTCCTGCTCCTTGATTGTGCCTGTCATATTGTTTCTGGACTTTCCTTGCCTCTAAATATTAGTAGAGCTGTTTAAATATATGCTGGAACATCAATGTCATCCTAATTTATTGTTGCATATACTGATGGGTTGCTGTGTTGCTGGAACTTATTTGTTTATTTGTGTCAATGTCCAAATTAAATTTTTCATGTACCTACCAGTAGTATAATTGCAGCTTCAATTTTATGTTTTAAGCTGTGTAGCCCACCCAGGTCCCATCATGCTGTGGATTACTAATTTTTAGTATTACAGTTCAACCAGTTCTTGATTTGGATGTGTTTATGTAACATTTAACTTTTTTGAACCGGCTGATTTGTTACAAGTTGAATTCTTTTTATCCTCTTAGTTCTATTGAAAATGTAAATTTTTTTCTATTTGCTCCACACTACTGTGTCTTCAATTTCAATCAAGTATGGTTTGTGTTGCAGAAAGTCATGGTTGAAGAGCCTCCAAGACATGATCATTCATTAGTTGAGACTTGAGTGCTAAAACAAGAAAGAAACAATTAGGCTTTGATTTTTTTCATTTTTATTTTTCCCCCTCTTTCAGTGTCATCTTCTCTCACTGAACTCTTATAGCTTACTATTGGTGTCTGAGCCAAATTATTTTCGGATTGCTCAGATTAATAAAATTGATAATGGCGGCACATGTTTGGTTGGTCTAAATTTCAGCTGCAAAGACAGTGTAGTTGCTAATCTGAGAGGTTTAGGTCAGAACGACGAGACGACACCGTATGGAAGCAAATATTATTTATTGCAGAGAAGCTGAAACTGAATCCATGAGAGAGAGAAAGAGAAAGAACGGGGATGAGGAGATCTGGCAGAGAAGAAGGAGGGGGCCCCACTCTGAGAACCTAATCCAAATTTTGAACCCAACACTCCTTAATTATAATTATGGGCAAGGATGGTTCATTTATGATTGTTGTGGTCCAATTGAGCCCAAATCATCATTTAATATTGGTGATTAGTGAAGAGTTTAAATGGAAGACTAGTATTCTTTCAACTGATGATGATGATGGTGATGCTTGATTTCTCCAAAAGGGAACAGAAGCCTCCCATTATTATGATTATCATTATTCTCTACTTGCCCACCATTACTTCCAAGCCCATCAACCAAAGAAAATCCAAGACTGGGCTTAATCTCTTGCATGGGAAATTCAAAAATGAAGAATTTGTCATTTGAATTTGGCATCAATGAAGAATCCCTTTTTTCTGTGCCCTGCATGGAGAAAATCTAAAGGATCAAAATTAAACCAGAAATCAATAAGTTGGAACAAAACTTTCTTGTTTTTTTACTATTCAAGTTGTCATGTGTACAAAAAAGGTTTTTAAAGTTGTGCTGAGTGCTGTTACTGAAAAAAAAGATTTAATTTTACTTTATACTATATTTTTTTAGTCTCTAAAGTTTGACAAATATGTGTTCTTTTATATATGCCTTTTCTTATAAATTAAATCAGACTTAAAATGTATATCAATATATGCCCTTTTCTTACATTTCTTGTGCTCATAATAATTATATTTTTGTTATAGGGATTGGATCAGGAGAGTGAGATTCCATCACCAAAAGAGTTAGGAAGTAGGTCTTCTGGAGCAAGCAACAAGGAAGCATGACCATGCTTAATATGTTAAGACGTATATTAAGAATTATATGTTAAGACGTATTATTAAAAAATGTTACTTTGATACTTTATTTTTGGATTATGACATTTCAATTATGACTTGGATTATGACTTTTGGATTATGTATGAATTAAAAATCATCTTATGATATTTGATTTATGATTATGCCTTCTGGTTATTACGAGATTTTTAAGTAAGTTTTGAAAATATCACTTTAAATTGGTAGTTTCAATCTTATTTTAAAAACATAAAATTATCATCATAATTAGGTACAAATGGCGGTTAGAAACTCCATTTTAAATGAAAACGATGCCATTATACGCTGGTAGAAATGGCGGTTAAAAAATGTCATTTTAAACACAAAAGATGCCATTATAACCTGGTAAAAATGGCGGCTAGAAACTACCATTTTAACACAAAAGATGCCATTATAACTTGGTAAAAATGGCGGTTATAATGGTAAAAACGGCGGTTTCCAACCGCCGTTTTAAACAGAAGTGATGTCACAACATCCTGGTAAAAACGGCGGTTACAGCCGCCATTTTAAACATATAAAAAACCGTCATTTTATCCGGAAATATTAACCCTCAAAAAACTGCCGTATTATCTACAGGTTATTACGGCAGTTTTCTGAAAACCGCCGTAATAACCAGAATGGCGCCCAGAATAATGGCGTTTCTTGGAGGCGCCAGTTTTGGCCATAATGGCGGTTCTAACCGCCATAATTCCCCAAAATAACCGCCGTTTTAACCCTGTTTTTTTGTAGTGGGTGGAAAGTCTTATGTATGCCATGATCTGTATAAGACCAGATATTATTCAAGCAGTTGCAGTGGTAAGTTGATTTATGGCAAATCCGCGTAAAGAGAATTAGAATGCTATTAAGAGGATCCTGAAATACATCAAAAGGACCTCGAATGTTGCATTATGTTTTGTAGGATCGGAATTCATTGTCAATGGATATATCGATTTAGACTTTGCAGGTGATCTTGATAAACAAAAATCTACTACAAGATATGTATTCATGCTTAGAAGAAGAGATGTGAGCTGGCTATCTAAATTACCGACTATTGTAGCTTTATCTACTACAGAAGCTAAATATATGACAGCTACACAAGTATGCAAGAAAAGCTATTTGAATCCAAAGGTTGATGGAGGAACTCGGGCACAAACAACAGAAGATTCTTGTGTATTGCGACAGTCAAAGTGCCTGGCACATTGCAAAAAATTTTACCTTTCATTCAAGAACAAAACACATTGGAGTACAATATCACTTTGTTCGAGAAATAGTAAAATAAGAGAGTGTTGATATGCAAAAAATTCATACTAAAGATAACCTAGTAGATGTCATGACAAGACCAATCAAAACTGAAAAGTTTGAATGATATAGATTCTCGTATATATGGTCTATCAAATACATGAGAAAAATGAATTTTTTAAAAATTTACCAAAATTAGTTTTAAGTGGGAGATTATAAAAATTAGTAAAGTTAATTTTAAAAAATAAATAAAAAATAATAGTTAAATAAAATAAAAGGTAATAAACAATCTTAATTTATAATAAAAAAATTTTAATGGTTAAAAAAAAGAAGAATTATATACCTCTAATTGACGAATGGTTCATATTAAAAAGACTCATTTGTAAATTAAATTTTTCTTTAATTCATTTCAATCAATTAGTCTAACAAGATAATAGTAACATTGAATTACATAAAAAAAATTTCTTTTTCTCTGAGAGATTTTTTTTCTATATTGATCAAAAAAAAGTGTATTCTCTTTTTATTAAGAGAGAATGTTATCATAATCTCCTTGTAATAAAAATAAATTATAATTAAAAAAAATTATTTTATATAAATTTTAATTTTTCTATTTTTATATTTTACTACGTCATTTGTGTAGTACCTAATACCTGTTATCTCTTCGTCATAGGTATTTCTCGCTAATACCTGCTTTCGTTGGTTTTTTTACCACTGTACTCTTACTTTTGAGTTTGTTTAGTATTTAAAAACACAACCGAAAATGTCAAAAAAAGTATAGAATGTGATATTTAAATTTTCCAGCACTAATCTTCTTATTTGTAAAGTTTTACATTAAAAAAAAATAACCGTGTGAAATCATTATACTAATCATGTGATTATAGTTTGGCCAGGTCAGAATTTAATTGATGTTGTTCATTGTGGGGGAGGATTTATGCGTTGTGATTATCTTCGGGTTTCGTATACCATAGTAGTTTAATTTGTTGTGACTCCTTCCCTTAGCAATTATATTTTGACCTTTCATAGTTTATACCCAAAAAAGTAGCAACTAGCAAGTCCCTATCATATCCTACTGCATGATTTTGAAACTTTACCATGCACGAAAAATCTAAAATAAAATAAAATAATCCTTTTGATGTGTTTTTTATATTTAGTGAGAATGACTAACTTGAATAATTACCATTTAGTTGCTTTCGATGAATATCCGGGAAAATCTTAGAAGAGTAGAAGAAAACTACAAAATATCAAACTGGGTTTTATTCATTTATTTATTTATTTTTGAAAAGAGAACAAATTGTGGTGGTTACCTGACTGTTTCTACTTTTCTTAATTACTTTTTAATATTTGGTTGTGTGTGAGATGCCACACTAGATTTTATAATTAGTAGTCTTGTAACGATGCTATATTTATATTATGTATATTTTTAAATATTAATTTATATATTTTTAATTAAATAATCAGGTACTAAAATAATAACAAATATTATAATAAAATAATTAAATTTGTAATAAATTAATATTTAAACTTATTTAAAGTAGTATAATAAATTTTTATACACAATACCTGATATATACTTAAAATTTGTTTCTCTCACTTAAGAATTAAGCTTTTCATGATTACTAAATTAAAAAATATAAAAAATTATGAAGTTATTTTAACTAAAAATTTATCAAGTCAATGTATTAGTTGAGGCTTATTTAATTTGCCGCCCCCGTCTAAATATGGAAAAGTTATATGATTAGTGATATATATATATATATATATATATATATATATATATATACTATACACTATACGTGTCAATATTTTGATTTATTTAATTTTAAAAGAAGTGGGATTTATTTGCACGTAGATGACTTAACAAACAATAATATTAAATCGAATAAACTCTAATATTATATTAAAATTGAGAATTGGTAATAATTTTAACTTAATTCTGAAAAATAGTTTATTATGAGATAAAAAATTTCTCACACTTATAAATTATATAAAGACTTCATCCTTAAAAGAAGTTTGATTTATAATAAGAATTTAGCATTATTTTAATTTTATTTGTATCAATCCGATTTTCATGTACTTGTATTTAAATTCTCTTATTATCGTTAATCATTTAAATCAAACTCAAATTTGATGATTTTACTTTCGATTATTTTATTATTTTTGAAATGTTTCTAATATTTTATGCACGTTTTGAAATTTTAAAATTTAATCAAACCTTCCTAATATTTATTTAATTTAGCTCACTCTTAAATTTACAATGAGTGCTACTCTCTTCATTTCAAAATAAATGTTCAAAATAATTTATATACATAAAAAATTAATAGATAAATTAGGGAAATATTTAAAATTCTGAAAAAAATTAGTTAAATGAACGTATATAATTAATGATTATTCAATTATCAAAATAAAAATTAAGGGTAATGATGAGAATAAAGAATAAATGTCATCTTTATGCCTAAAAGCATGTTAATGTGTTCCCGAACAAAATAAGGAGTGTAACTCTCCTTAAAATAACTTGTCATTAAAAGTTAAAATAAAAAATAAAACACCATAAATTTTAATTTTAAATTTTAAATTATAAATACTAAACTCTAAATATAAATTATTGATATAAAATATAGTAAATAGAGTTAAAATTTATTTAATTATTAAAGCATACAATATTTCTTATTTAATAAAAAAACGTTTAACAATGAATTCTAAAATAGTCAATTATTTAAAATTAATATATTTTTAGAGAAAAAAATATTTAATTCAGCATAATTTTTACTATATATATTCAGATAATAGAAGCGCCAAGTCTTCTATATGAATTTAGAAGGTACGTATTTTTTTAATTTTCTACAGTATCTCCTAATAATTCAATAAGTTAAGAATTATTCCGTTGCAGTACTGAACTTTATTTAAAAATTTATCGCTAATTAATAAATTATTGCATGCATAAGACAAAATTCGAACCTTCAACACTTGTTTGAATATTGTTCTTGTATTCCCAATGTTCATATATATTTACTTTTCATTTTAGTAGTTGACTAACCGACTACCTACTCCCTATCATGAAGGACTTAATCAATCATTGACAAATTCATTCTTTCCGCTAATTGGTTAATTGCTTGCAAATACTATTAATTAATTACCTTCTTAATTCCTTAATCTTATATATTAATCAACATAATGAACAGTTCATTAGTAGAAAAGGTCATTTTGTAAACCTAGTCAACCAATATAATAATCACAACTTCACAAGGCATGCATCACACGCACACAATATATAGCACCACAAGGCAATAACATTACAACACAAATTAAACAAAACAAGAGTAGTAGTATTGCTTGGTTCTTTACTTGTTCATTCCAATTATTGAGATCTTGTTATATTAATCGAAATATTTGTTAAATGGCATCATCACATGGGAATTATTATTTCTCATTAATTCTAAGTGTTTTGGTGTTTGCAATTGTTGCAAGCAGTGGTTTGTCACAGCTAACACCAGATTACTATGAGAATTCATGCCCTAATGCTTTGAGTACCATCAAAAGTGTTGTGAAGGCTGCCGTAAAGAAAGAACGCCGTATGGGTGCTTCTTTGCTTCGCTTGCACTTCCATGATTGCTTTGTTAATGTAAGATATATATATACATTACATTCATCTGTTTTATAGTTTAAATAATATTACATATGATACTTCATATTTATAAAATATGAGATTTTTTAATATTTTATATTTTACAATTTTATATTTTACAAAAATATTATATTAATATCTTTGAATAATGCTAAATAGCTAGTAAATATTATTATTTTTGGCTAGTACTTGACAAACAATAATTTATACTTATATTTATAGACATTTTGTACACAAGAAGTATATAATTTGTATTTATATTTATCAGAATTTTACACATATTAATTAATACAGTTTGTACTTAAATTATTCAAAATTTACATATATAAATTAATAAAAAAATTATTTGTTAAAAATAATTTAATATTTAATGATAGTAAAAAATACTAAAAGTTACTGATCTCAAGAGTTTTTGTTATGTAAGAGTTCAACTAAAATTAAAAACCTACTCTTAAATTTTAAATTCTCTAAAACTTAAAAATTGAAAAGATAATTTTATAATAAAAAGATTAGCTTAATATTACCTACTTAAAAATTATTCTCTATACTTCTTCTTTATGTAGGTGTATTATTTATGTAAATTGGACACTTCTTGTCTAGTGCATGACCTAATAATTTTGTATAACGTAGAGTTAATTAATTACTAAGATATATATATTTTTTAAAATGGTGATTTCAGGGTTGTGATGGTTCAATTCTTCTGGACCCCACATCCACCATTGAGAGTGAAAAGAATGCATTGCCTAATAAGAACTCTGTTCGAGGATTTGAAGTGGTCGATGAAATCAAGCATGCAGTGGACGAAGCTTGTGGAAACCCAATTGTTTCTTGTGCAGACATTTTGGCTGTTGCTGCTAGAGATTCTGTGGTTGCAGTAAGTTATTTAATTTTAATTAATATATAATCTTGTTGATCTAGTCAAGAATTATTAAACTTTACATAGACATAATAATCATACATCTCATGTCAAATAGTTTTTTCTTATTATACTAAATTTTATTGAACTATATTCAGCATGTAAGAACGCAACAACTTACAAATATTAAAATACATTTTCTTAATAATTCGTTCATAAAAGACCTAAAAAGTTCAATTTAATAACAATCCCGCTACGTTATCAACAACATTTTTGTCAACTTCTGCCAACTCTGATTTATAACGGTATTTAATGAAAGTGTCTTTGTGGATGTGTCTAATAAAAATATTTTTTTTATGATTATGTCTAATAAAAATATCTTTATAGATATATTTTCTGCATGTGTCTCTTTATACATGTGTTTAAAATATAATAATTAATTATTGTTGATAATAAATTGACAGATAGTATATTGATACCCTATACTTTTCCATTTAATAAATATCAGAAATGTTTGGTAACAAAAAAAAATCAGCCAAAAACAGCTATAACTTACCTTATTTAGCATTATAAGAGGTATCCAATAAATATATGCTGGCTAGCTGGGGTTTGATTTACAATAGAGAAGGCAATATATTTGGCACTTTTTCATGGTTTTAAATATCATCAGCATGCAAAATTATTGTTGAAGTTTTTGTACTCAACTTAATTAGTTCAAGATAAAATCCGTCAAAATTACCAACAAATTGAATTGGTCGAGTAATAAATAATTAATAAATTTTTTTTTTAAATTTCAGTCTTAAAAATAGAAATTATTAATAATTTCTATATTTGAAAAAATCGATCATCAAAATTCAATTGTTCAAATATGCAGTTAGGAGGTCCAACATGGGATGTAAGACTAGGAAGAAGAGACTCTACCACAGCAAACCCTAACGGCGCAAACACGAACCTGCCGGCGCCATTTCTTGACCTTCCCCAACTAATGAAGAGCTTCCAAGACCAAGGGCTAGATGAGAAGGACCTAGTGGCTCTCTATGGAGCACACACCATAGGTTCAGCACGTTGTGTTACATATAGGGGCCATATTTACAATGACACAAACATTGATCCCAAATTTGCAAATTCTCTTAGGTACATTTGCCCTAGGGATGTTGGAGTAGGTGATGATAATCTTGCTCCTTTGGATTGTACGGCTACAAAATTTGATTCTCAATATTATAGTGATTTGATCAACAAGAAGGGCCTTCTTCATTCTGATCAAGAATTCTTCAATGGTGGCCCCACGGATCAATTGGTTAAGGAGTATAGCTATAATTCCAAAGCTTTCTTTCAAGACTTTGCAAATTCTATGATTAAGATGGGAAATATTCAGCCACTAACTGGGGAACAAGGTGAAATTCGTGCTAATTGCAGGAAAGTCAACAATTATTATTGATTTTTATTCATTAAATTAGTTAAGGTGAGGATCGGAAATTAAATAAGTGTGTATACAAGAATATAATTGTGAAGTGTAATATATATAATATGTATTGCGATTATGTTAATTATTATTGTGAAAATATATGTTTGAATTTGTCTATGTAATAATAAGAAAAAAGATTTGTATCTTTTTGTGATATATTGTATGTTTTCATTGTTATTGTATATGTAAGTTCAAATTAGAGATTCAATTTGATGAAATTTTAGCTAATAAACTTTAAGGATAAATATAAACAAGTTGTTTTTTTTTGGATGACATTCTGATTTCTGACCCAGCCTTGGGGAATTAAAATTGTTTCTTTGGCGCGTTAGGCTAGTTTAGGTAAATAGCTTAATTAAATTTTTTTTGAAAAAATAGTTTAAATAATAAATAGTTGTATTAAAAATAATTTATAAATAAGTTATTTTGTGTTTGTGTTTTTAGTTCTAAAAGTACTTATTTTATAGAAATGTGATAAAATGTAGTAGTATTATGAAAAAAGTCATCTTTTTAAACTTTTCTATAAACTCCTAAATAGCTTTTTAAAAAGCTGCAATTTGATTTTGAAAATTACACTAGACATTAATACTACTACTTTTTATAAATTAAAAACTCAAAAAAAATTACTTTTTGAAACTTTCCAAACACATCCTTAATCATTTATTTAATTTTCTTTGTGAATAATAAGTCACATTCTCCAATTCATATAAATTTAGTTAACATGGTGTACTTTCAATAATAAATTCAATTATTAGTTTTCTACACACCTCTCTGCACTTTTTTATTTTTAATATTGGTGGAGGAGTGGTGTATGACAATATGGGGCTGTATGATGCATAACCGGAGTGTGACGGCTAGGATCGAAGAAATCGGACGGTCCGTTTTGAGAATCAGTAATCGGACGGTCCGATTTTAGGCTGGGCAAGTACACAAATCGGACCGTCCGATTTGCGCCCCCAGCCACGTGTCGCGCATGCACGTTGGTGCAGCAAAGATGAAATGATCCCAACCACCCGAGCTCCCTTAAGCCAGTTTCACTTTCACTTTCCCATTCCCATTTCACTTTCACTTTGTTCCATTTCTCTTCTCCCATATACCCCACCCCCAACCACGGTAGTTCACTCTATTGTTGAAGGTTTGAGCTGAAAAAATTGGACCACACAGGAAAGTATGCCTAAAAGAAGAAAAATAAAAGATGTGAATCGTCCAGAACTCCACATTGCTAATTATCTTGATCATCCTAACTATGTAAGTTTCTATTCCAAAATTTTTTATTTTAGTTAAAATAATAATTATAATGTTAGAGATTAATAATAGTTTATTATAGTAATAATGTTAGGAATTAGTGGAATAATAATTTATAGATATTTGAGTTTAATTAAAATGATATTAGAGATTATTGGATATTAATATTGTTCAGATATGTTACATTATAATAATAAGTTAATTATTGTTATTAATAGAATAATTACAATAATAATATTGTTAATAATAATACGGTTATTAAAAAATTTGGATGTATGATAAATAAATAAATAAATAGAATAAGTAATATTAATATTAATTGTTATAAAATTCGCTTATTGTAATAATAATAATTATTACTGCTAGTAGCGTTTAATTATCAGTAGAATAGAATATAGTAGTGCTGATATTGTTCTGTTGTACGTGTGAATTTAAATAAGTTAATTAGTTTTAATTGTTAATAATAAATAATTTTTTTGTAGTTACTTAATATTATATTAGTCGTTCGTAAATAAATATTATGAATTAAAAATTATTATTAGAGATTATTGGGTATTAATATTGTTCAGATATGTTACATTATAATAATAAGTTAATTATTGTTATTAATAGAATAATTGCAATAATAATATTGTTAATAATAATACGGTTATTAAAAAATTTGGATGTATGATAAATAAATAAATAGAATAAGTAATATTAATATTAATTGTTAAGTCCGGTCCTAATGTCCTGTCCGGCCGGACCGGCCGGTCCGTTCTAGATGATCGATATGGTCAAACCGGTCATTTCGGTCGATCAAGTCGGTTCGGTCGAACTGGCTAGTCCAGTTGAACCAGACCAGTCTGGTTAAACCGGACCAATCCGGTCGAACCGGCCAGTCCGGCCCAAATGGCACACAAATCATACTATCACAAATCTTAATTTAAATTAACGGCGCACTTGCATTTACATATTGAGGAAACTCCGGTGCATGCATGGCCTCCAAATCCAACGATCGCATGAAACTCGGCTCCACAAATGGCTACTGATTTGCTAGTGCATTTGCCACATCCGCCACATCTGCCACCATAGCCTCGTCAGCTTGATCTTCGTCTACACCCGGATCAACGACCTCGTAGTTACTTTCGAACTCTTCTTCACTATCACTGTTGTAATCTTCCAATTCAATATCTCGGTCCGCTGCAGATTGCTCGAACTCGATATACAGTTCGATAAACGTCATTCGCGACCGACTTTCAAGATACACTGAAAACATTTCTTGCATGCTCGCTTCGTCGGTCACGTATTTCGTTTGAAATTGCACGAACCCACCAAAGACAGATATAGGATATCTGTACAGAATACACGACACTCTCCTAGATATTTGAGAATCCATCCTCTCACAAATGACCCCTTTTAATTCTTCAAATGACAGTGTAAATGGAATAATAATATCTAACGGATTATCACACACAAATTTCACTCCTTCTGATGTTTGTAATAAAATATGGCCATGATAATACACTTTTAATCTTACTCTATCATCCATGATAATAGAGAAGAAGAGATCTACAAATAAAGAAGAAGAGATTTGCAGAGAAGATGTTTAGAGAATTGTAGCACCGAAGAGGAGGAATGAAATGAGCTGCTCAGATTGGGTGGGTACATCTATATATATATATCACACTCAAATCGGACCATCCGACCGCATGTATGGCCATTCGAAATTTTTAGAACTAACTAATCGGACAGTCCGATTAGTAGAAAGTCCGCCCAAAAATTTTTTTAAACCCAGAAATCGCTGGGTCTGATTTGGGTTAGCTGGAGTTTTTCTGAAATCAGCCCTCAAATCGGTAGGTCCGATTTCCTTGGGCAAAAAAAAAAAAAAAACCTTATGCATGCTACAAATCGTATGGTCCGATTTGCATGCATGCAACTACGCCACGCACAAATCGGACAGTCCGATTTGTGCCCCTCACCTCCTGCATGAAATCGGACCGTCTGATTTCCCTCCATTAGCTAATCGTCGTCACACACTAGTTAAACACCTCTCAGCGCCATAAACGGGCGTTACACCAACCCTTGGTTCATATCCAAAAAAATTAGCCCACCTCTCTGCTCTCATCATTTCGCTTATATATAGCTTGTTCTAAGTCTTTTTTCTTTATCAAGTTAGGTATCTCTGATATCTAACATATATACCTACCCTCACCATCTTTTATTTTTTTTAAATTTTTTTAAAAATAAAATACAACTTATAATTAAAAAATTTCTTGTTAAATATGACTTATTCCGGTGTATTTGTATATTTTTGGAGACGATGATAATAGTTGCCATAGTTAAATATGACTTATTTTTTTAATTTATAATTAAAAAAATTCTTGAAGAAATTATGCTTGTTGTCTGTGTATTTTTGTATACTCCTATATACTGTTTGTAGATCTATATACTATTTGAAAATGATGATAATAGATTAAGAATGTGGAATTCAAAAAAATTAAAGGAAGTTTGTCGGCGGTTAGACGAACTCTATAATTTTTATAGAGTTTGTCGAGGTGCGGCGAACTTGCTCTAAACAAAAAAAAATTGTATTTAAGGAATTAAAATTCAAAAAATGGTGTTTAAAAAATATGAATTTTTTTTGTTTTATTTCTGAAAAAATCCCCTCCCTCCTATCTATTTTTAAAGTATCTATCACCGAAAATAGTGATTAATTTCTCTGTTATAGATTATTTACTTGAAAACAAATGATTGGTGAGTGTTCACATGATATTTTTACTTCAAATAAAATATTATTTTAGTCCTAACATTAAGTTAAGTATTAATTTTATTTTTAACGTTTTTAAAACTTTCTATTTTTATTTGAAATATTTTAGTTATTTTATCATGCTTTAGTCCTCTAATTAAAATTAAAAGTTTTTTTTTTAAAATATCTTTTTTTCTAATATGATTTTCTTCTAGATATCGACAAAAATTACAATTATAATGGTTACCGTGATTTTTATAATGATTTGAGAATAAAAATAATAAAATAAAAGAAAAGAAGATAATAATAAAAAAAATTAATTTTAACTAGAGGACTAAAATAAAATAAAATAAAATGTTTAGAATGAAAAAAGACGTTTCAACGTTAAAGAAAAATAAGACTTAGCCTTAACATTAGTGACTATTTTACTCTTCTTATTTCTCATGTTTGATTCAAATTAGTAATCTTTGAATTAAAAATTTAAAATAAACTATGTGATGAGCACTTTTTTTTTTTTTTTTTGACATTAGAGTGCTTCCAAGTTCCAACGTGTGATTTATGGACATTAGAATACTCCTAACATCGTTTTATGCCTTTTATTGTTGGGCCTGTCGTCCCACAAGGTGACAAATTAGGGCTCTGATGGCCCAAGGGAACGAAAACAATTGACAACAAATTGTTCTACTTTAACTCCAGTCTCCAGCCAAAAATAATAATAAAAAGTATTAAAAGACTAATACTTTTAGTATAAAAAAATAAATATTTATTTAAATATAAATTAAAAATAAAAATATTAAATCTTTAATATTTTTCTAATAAAATTTAAATTGAAAGTGCATAATTTTGTTAATTAAAAACTAATTATTATAAATATTAATTATTTTTATTAATATAATAATAATTAAATTATTATATTAATTTTTATAATTTTTTAAAATTTATATTATATAAATATACCGTCATTGATTTTAGTATATAAATAATTTTTTTAATTAAAATATAAAATTGGTAGTACAATATATACATTTCACAAATTACAAAGCGACATTGCGAGAATCTGATGACACGTGGCCATCATCTGACGGTGGAAAACAAGTCAAACAAACGTGGCCATGTGGTTCTTGTTTTTGTTCCCTCTTACATGCAAAAAGAGAAAGTAAGAAACCATAAACAAACCCAAAGGAGCACATAGAAACATTTTGAGGAAAAAAAACAACAAAAAACCACGGCAGTTGAAGGTAAAGTTCACTCACTCACTAACCTTCTTCTCCTTCTCTATGGATATGTATATATACATATACACAATTCAGTTTTGATTCAACTCAATGAATCATAAATCAATATATAATATTACTATATATATATACAACTTCCAAGTTCCAAATTAAAGCATATGCTTGATGATCATGGTGGTGATGTGGAGGTACTTCAATGGCAGAACAGCGAGAAGGTTTGTATCCACTTGTAGTGGCCATGGTTGGTGGGACAAAGTGAGAGTTGCACCAAAGAACCCCATTGTCAGTGTGAATGAGTCTTTTCTTGCTGACCCTTTTCCCCACAAGGTCAATCTTGCTATGGTAAGTAATTAAAGTAATTAACTTATTGCTATGGAAAGAGAAAAACAAAATGCTTACTTAGTTATTATATTAACATCTTGCTAATAATTTTTATATATGTTAGGGTACTTATAGGGATGATAATGGAAAACCCTTTACTCCTCAATGTTTTGGTGATGCAGAAGCAAAGATTAACAGATATACATTAGAGTGAGTCTTAATTAGCTTTCAGCACTGAAACATTCCTTGATTACAATTTACAAGCTACCATGTTACTTATATAGGAAAGTGAAACTGAATTGAATGTTGGATTATGATTTTTTTTTTTTAAGTTTTTGTAACAATCTGGCTAGTCTAGTCTATAGAACCGGATTCTGAAAAGTAGTTATTTTTATTGACGGGTCGATAATTAATTGAATCATCTTTACTCTGTGCCAAAATTGATCATATAAAACGTTGATTATACTCCGACATTTAGAACAGTTTACATAATCTGTGTCAGTTTTTGGTACATACACTCTAGTTTGGCCACAATTAGTTGCAGATTTCTTGGAGTAAAACTGATTCTATGAATATTTCTTTTGCCTTCTCATGGAGAGTTTATTTAATGTGTTTATTGACAGGGAAACAAACTCTTCTGAGGTTAGTTCAAAGTTTGTTATGGAGAGTGTAAAGTTGGCATATGGGAATGATTCATTTGTTGTAAGAGAAGGGTTGTATGCTGGAGTTCCAGCTTTGTCCGGAACCGGCGCGTGTCGGCTTTTTGCCGAATTCCAAAGGAATTTCTATCCTGATTCTCTAATTCATCTTCCAGATCCTACCTGGCCAAAGTTAGTCCTTTTTCCACAGAATTATTCTTGATGATGTTTTTTTTTTCCCCAGCATCTAATTTTCAAAGTTTGTATGTTATAGTCACCACAACATTTGGAGACAGGCTCAGATTCCAGTCAAAACATTCCACTACTATGATCCTGATACAAAGGGTTTAGATTTTGATGCACTCATAAATGATATCAAGGTATATAATAATTTAGTTATCAAAGTTATGCATGATTTTCATGATCATGAATTACATAGAAATTTAGCATCCATTATACACATCTTGAATTCTTGTATTTCAAGCAAATCTAAGGATATATGATCAGCATTTAGTATTAACATATGAACTACCATCGTCCAATCCAAATGCAACTATACTATGATATATAAAACAAACTTTTGACTATTCTATGTTCATTCTGTGCTTGTAACTTGCAAGTTCAGAACGCGCCGGATTCTTCGATCTTCTTGCTTCATCCTTGTGCTCACAATCCAACCGGTGTTGACCCCACTGAAGAACAATGGAGAGAGATTTCATACCAGTTCAAGGTATGTGATGACACATAATAAGATGCTTAAATATTTGCTATGATACCATAACTTTGAATCGATTGTAACATTCTCTTAGTAATTACTTTCCAGGTCAAAAATCATTTTCCCTTCTTTGATATGGCATATCAAGGATTTTCAAGTGGTGATCTTGATAAGGATGCTGCGGCGCTTCGGATTTTCGTTGAAGATGGACATTTAGTAGGCTGTGCTCAATCATTTGCAAAGAATATGGGACTATTCGGGCATAAAGTTGGTTGTTTAAGGTAAAGATTGTTAATCTGACTCCCCAAAGTTTCAGTTCTAAATCCTTGTAATTAGAAGCATAGCATATCATATACAATGACTCTGTCTCCGTGCATTATAAGTTAGGTCAAAAATATTTTGTGATGCATTTTTGTGATAAAAGTTAAATTGTGTAACAATGTCACCAATATGTTGTACTGTGTTATTTGATTTATTGAGTTCTAGAAAGCGCGACTAAATAAACGAATAACTATAGGAAACCAACTTTTAATTAGTCAGTATTAGCTATTTGCTTTTGAAAATTATTCTTTTAACCCTCAGTTTTTGGAGAATTTAGGTTTTATGTTTAGGATTTAGAATTTAGGATAAAAAAAAGTAGTTTTAAAGAGTTGACTGATATTGGCTGAAAAAAGTTGACTCGCTAATTGAACTCTAAATCAACTATGTTAGTGTCCGACCTAAAAACTAAACATCATATCATATGCAAAAATGGATTTGACCAAACATGTATTACACTTTCTAATTCAAAGATACTTCAAACACAACTTGACTATGATATATGGGGTTTAGAAATCTCAATAAGAATAATAATTTTACAAATTTGTCAAATGAACCTGCTAGCAAGTATCGGCATAAATGACACAAGTTAAGAATGCTACACAATTTTTGGCCAAGATTAGAAAGTAGTAAATACTACACTTTTTTTTTCCAAATCTAAATAATTGAAAACCATATTAGTCTTGAAAATATACACAAATATATTCCATGTCTATGTACTTTCATTTTAAAAATTCGGTTTGTCTCCATGTTGACGTTATGTCAAGTGTCTGTGTCCGTGCTTCATAGACTGATATGCTTGAATGTCGATAATAGTGTCTTGACCCGGGATATAAAGCAAGCAGCTGCAGTGAAAAGCCAACTACAGCACATTGCTCATTCAATGTATAGCAGCCCTCCAATCCATGGCATTTTACTTGTTACTATGATCTTGAGTGATCCAAACATGAAAGAACAATGGAAGAAAGAGATGAAGGTAAAATCACTGCCTTAAACCATATTTTTTGCTTTTTCCATTTCTAAATAGATTCAGTCTTTTTGAAGATCATGGCTAACAGAATCCGAGCAATGCGAACTACTCTACATCGAAATCTTGAGGACTTGGATTCATCTTTCAACTGGGAACATATAACTAATCAGGTTTTTGGTGTTGTGATTTTGCATATATGTTGTTTTACCTTTTGCTTGAGGAAACAAATCATGACTTTAGTTCATGTACCGAATTCAGGTTGGCATGTTCTGTTTTCTGGATTAGCCCCTGATCAGGTTAGACACTTGGAGAAGCTATTCCATATATATATGAGTCCAGATGGACGAATAAGGTACGCTTATGTGGAAAAGATCGGAAACCAATTTTTTTCGGTCAATATTTTTCTTCTCTTATACATTATTTTGTTGGCCGAAAAAAGTTAGTTACCTAACAAACCTATGGTTTTGCGAGCCTGACCGAATCGGTCGGTTCAATCAAATTAATTGGGAATCGGTCATCAGAATGGTCTGGTTCAAAACAAAAAGTAGTTGGCAATTATTTGGTTAGAGCATAAAAAAAACTAGTCAAAGGATCAGTTAACGGGTCGAACCAGCATAATTTTTTTAGCGGTTAATTAGTTTAAAATAGTAAAATACAAAAAAAAAAAGTCACTTTTTCTAAAACTATATATATGTTTTATAACTTTGGTTGAATCTCGATTAAATCTTTAAATCTTTGAATTTCTAATTTTACCGATTCAGTGATTGATTCGATTTTCAGAACTTTGAGCAAACCAAAAATTATAGTATAGAAAAGAATTTTAAGTATATTAGATACACCGATGTTCTAATAATTTTTACCATTGATCTCAATTATAAAAAAAATATATAATATATATTAATTAAAATCAACTATTAAGATTATTAAAATACCAGTATTCCGAATATATTTGAAAACTTTCTTATAGTATAGACCATCCCCATATTTGGTAAATATCTAAGAATAATGAGACGAATAAAAGAAAAGTTTGCAAATCGTTTGGTTCCTATCCCAAGACAACGAGGATAGAAACCTAGAAAAAGTAAGAAAAAGAACACAGTTTTTATAGGCACCTATTTAAATAAAGATGTTAAAAACATCTTCTTATGAAGAGTGAAGAGTCTTATGTTAAAAGTGTGTTTTGTTTGTTTATCATCTAATGATAAAAAAAAAATACATCTTCACACAAAGTTAATTGTAAAATCTTTATGATAGTATTTATCATTTTTGTATCTCTATATTATGTTTGGTTTTAGTGGAAAGAACATTACAGGGGTAAAATAGGAATATAAAAAAAGAACGAGAGCATGCTGGAACACACTTTCACTAAACATACATTAAAATTCTGTTCTAATTGTTAATTTCAATAAATAATAATAAGCTTCATTTAACTCTTAAGGTTGTTGTACTTGCAGCATGGGAGGTGTGACACCAAGCAATGTAAACTATTTGGCAAATGCAATTCATCAAGTTACAAGAATCAGTGAAGCAGCCTCTGTTTGCATGTAACATGCATTAATCATAAACTTTACTCTGATCACATGATATATTAACCATTTTTGCCTAATGTAATTTATTCTTGTTAAACCTACCATACAACATACATACCTGTAGTAGGTGAAAATATTCACAAAGTCAAATAATATTAGACTATTGTAAATGTTTTTTAACTCTTGTGAAACAATTAAACATAGCCTAAGTCATTGTATAGAAAGGCTTTGATGTTTTCATATTTGATGAATGTAATTAGCAAATTTAATTACACATACTCTGCCATACACCAAGATTACCAATGTGGGAATTGGAATTAAGATTTATACTTAAAAAGTAAATAAATAAATAAATAAATAATGAAAAAATCATTAAATACAAGTGAAAATCACATGGTGGAAATTCAGGTATAGTCGATTTCATGTGAAGTTGATAATTGAGAGCCGTTAGATGATTTAACTGATTTGACTAAATTTTTATCTAACGGCTCTCAACTATCAACTTCATGTGAAGTCGACTGCACATGAGTTTTCACCAAATCGAATACCATGGAGCGGATTTTTTTTTTTTGGTAAAAAAAGTTATAAAAAATGAGGTTGATTCGAATCGGTTAAAAATTTTAACGAACTAAAATATTTCAATGAACACTATAAATCACACCTTCTATTTTTATATATTTTTAATAAAAAAATTAAAATCACTAAAATAATTAAATATAATATTATAAAATAATAAAATTTGGGTAAATTTCATTAATAAACTGAATGAAGTTTAAAATTATATAAATGTTCTAAATTAATTTTCGTTACATGTCTGTCCTATAATATCTCTAATTTAAATCAAATCAATCAATTTACTATTGATATAGTATATATAATAAATTGGATTAACAGAGATGTTTTAGGACAGACGTATAATAAAAATTGATTTAGGACATATGTGTAATTTTGAACACCATTTAGTTTATTAATGTAAATTATCCATAAAATTTTATATAAATAAATAATTAAATTATTTTATGAATACTAAATATATTTTTTTCTGAATATTAATTATATTACATTTCCTATTATGGAATTTATTTAGGGTGCATCATGGTTGCTAAACACAAACTGTACTGTGGCCCATCCTTGTGCACATGGGAATCAGAGACAGCTAAGTCACTAGTTTTTGTTTTCTATTAACTTTTTTTTTTATTTAATAATTTTTTGTCTGCCGACAAATTGGTTGAACTTGAAGCAAAGCCTTCAACCCAAACAATGTTATGTTCGATATCTTTTTGAGTCTCATCCCCACCTTCTTGGTAATTAATTGGTGTTTGCCCTGCTTAAGAACAGAGATATCACCTACCTTATTATTTTCGAGAGTTTGATTTGAATCATAGTGTATTTATATGTTGATATTAATTAATGCATGCTGTCTTAATTAAATGAATTTATTTTCATAATTAATAGAGACAAAAAGAAATATATATATTAATCGTATAAAAAGGAGGAGTTCTCTTTCACTGTAACGATAGATCAAGTTTAACTTATTAATACAATAATAACATTCTTCTAAAATTTATGAGCAAAACAATGAAATAAACTAGTTTTAATTTTTTGGCTATAATTTCTTCGCTATAAAAGTGAATATTTAAATTAATTAAATAATATTATTTAAATTAAAAGACTGACTAAATTAATTTTAATTTTTACACTATCATTTTGTAAATTAAATCTGTGATTAAATTCTCATCAAATTATTTTTTCCAAAAATTTAAACTGAAGTAAGCACATGGTGAATAATTATATATACTAACATGTATTTAACACAAGATTTTTTTTATTTATTTTATGCTAACTTTTTTTTAAGTTAATAAGATCTAGACTCTAAATTTTTTAGCAACTACTCGATGAAGATGTCAAAAACAATTTCTCATAATGATTTTGATTTAAAAAATGTGATTTATTTATTTTATCACACTTTAAATAAAGACAACACTTTTATAGTATATGAAAATTAAGCTTTACAATTTATTATCCAATAGTCAAAATAAAATATTTTTATATAAAAGCAATTATAAAATAGTATCCATCAAATTTTTTTATAATAAAAAAATTTTAATATTATATCATAAAAATACTTCTTAAAAATTTAAATCGAGAAGAGCATACACGTAAATAATTATATAACATAAATAATTCTTATACAAAGCCCATGATAACATGTCACTGGTTATTTAAGCAAACTACAAATAAAAAACTAACCATTATTATGTCACTGTTTATTTAAGCAAGTTAGATGCATATTTGATTACTGTTGCACGTTTTACAAAAGAATTGGTGTGCAATTCGCTTTCTCTTATCCTACTAATTATTACAGAAATTGCATAGAACGAAGAAGATGTGATCAATTTCATTACATTTCAATTTTGTTCTAAAACAAATATATAAAGATAGAAATAAATATTTTGTATCTAAACAAGAATCAGTGATGGTGACACAGGGAAGTGCACAGTATTAATATGTTCCTTTGCCCATACGACACAGCAACAAACCATTGAAGCCACTGCCCAAAGGAAATGAACTCTCTTAAATGATTCTAAATTTACCAACCACCCTTCACCAAAATTCAAGCAAGTTTTTTAGGACGTCTATATATAAATATGAATTTTATAAAAAAAAAATATTTATTTATTTGTACTAATGTTGAACTTTCAGTACTATTTAATATATTTTTTTCAAAACTTATCGACAGCCAAAAACAGTGTTACTATTATTATTTTATTTTTACCGATGGCTCAAAACCGTCAATAATATTAGTAAAAAAATTTTAACTCCGATTCACCCACGTACTTTTATTCCGTAATATTAGGGAGACAAAAAAACAGCTAAAATTTGTCTTATTTAGTATTTATTAATTGTCGCAACAATTAATAAATGCTAAATAAAGTAAATTATGATTGTTTTTTATTAATTTTCTTTGGTTACCAAATATTTTTTCTTTTATCGATGGTGGTCGATAAAATTGATTAATTGTCGGTAAAAATTGTTCGTCTTATACTGCCTGCATGCATTTAGGTCTTTTTTTTTATAGCATTTTTTTACTACTCACACGTTTTCATGTAAAGATTAAAATTAAATTAAGACTTTGATATGTATTATATTACACAATTTATTTAGATATATTAAATTATTTATTGATCTTAGCTATTATTTTTGTATGAATATATTTTTATATGGGTAGTTATTTTTTTTTTCTTTGGACTCAAATTCAAGTAGATTTTAGGTTAAAGAATTAAATATTTACCATCACAACTAATTTCGTATTGGTCAATTGAAGCCGAATTGATAATATAATGCTCCTTTTGTTATTTTTAATATGCTACAGTGATTTTTTGATATATTTATATTCTCAAATTAATATATAATTTATTGTATTTAAAAGAATTGATGGTACTACCTCATAAAAAGACAACAAATTAAGTAATAACTTTAACCTCCTAATCATTTGTAGCTAATTAACACTGAAAGCTTTTGCAATGAATTGTGACATGTCTTGACCATAAAATTTTGACAACCTTTAATTCCCTTTGTCTATAAAATTTGATTCAGCAAGAAATAAATAAAAGTAACTCCCAACTGTTCTTGCTCTTTAATTTGCAATAAATAAAATTGTTGAGAAAGACAAAGCAAATTCCCTAAAGATAAAGCATTGGTCAAAGATGCTTCTTAATTATAAGGCATTCCTTCACTCCCCTGCCCCAAGTAAAAGGGAAAGAGAAAAAGGACTAACAAATCTACATGTTAATCAATGCTTAATTAGACCTAAATTATTAGTAACCAAAAAATCTCCAAATTTTGCAAAGAGCTATAGATCCTTTTCTACAACTATAGTTAGTTGATCACCAGAACTATATGTGTATGCTTATTAACCAAGGTATTCTGTGATTCATAACCAATTCTATAGGCCATTTTATAAAATTGATATTATTTTTTATTGTCTACTATAATCAATTTTTTTTTCTGTTGACTTGAATTTATTAGAAGTGAAGTATTTGGTTATAGTTCAAATGACATAGTCGTCTCATACCTACTTAGAAGTTGCGAGTTCGAGTCTCCTTATTTTTGGTAAAAAAAAAAAAGAAGTGAAGTATTTTTACTTTAATTTTATATCTAAATTACCTCTAGCTAATGAAGAAAATAAATTTCCAAAATAAATCACTTTAAATCAAAATTAGTTCTAACTTATAACTAAGTAAGTTAATTCTACAATTAACTGAAATCAATTCTAGAAAAGTAGAACTAATTAAGCACAAGCCTAATTAGAAAAAAAAAAAAAAAAACTTTTTAAGATACATGAATACACCTTAATTAAAAAAAGCTTATCCTCTGAAACTGAAGACACAACCTTTGGCATTTAAAATTAGTTGCCCTCTAAACATGATGAATAGAACACAACTACAAAGAATTACAGAGAAAAACTCCAAGCAAAAGTACAATAAATCACAATAATGGCCATGCAACATCCAAGGCCAAACCAAAAAAAAAAAAAAAAACTTATCCTTAAGACATATTTGATAATTATTTCAAAATAAAAAAATACAGAAATACTTAAACAATATTGAAAAGGAAAATATGGCTTCAGACAAAAATATTTACTTGTTTTTGTACATGTCTATTTTTTAATAAATAAATATATATCTAACGATATATATTTATATTTTTATCATTAATTAATTAATTAATTATACATACTTCAAAACAAAACGCAGTCTTTAATTACCTTTTATTGTGCTTTTCTCTTGTAAGAACTTTGGAAACCACTGTTAGAGCTCATGGCACGTGAAATTGCAAAGCACAATGCCGATGAAGAAGGTGGTGGTGATGATGAACCACCACCATCTTCTTCATTATTCGCCCCTCTAAAGTCGAAAGACGAAGAACCATAACTCAAGAATCTCCTCCTTCCGATCTTCGCCATGGGGACAACCTTGGACGAATCCGAGGTTGTCCACCTCGAAGACAAAGAACATGACGGTGATGGCGACGGTGAATGCGAAGGCGTAATAATCTTCTTGAGACTCATCTTTGTAAACAATGCCATGAAAATGTTGCTACTTGATCTTGAATTATTCTTCTTCACCCTCTTCAATGCATTATTATTAAGATTGTTGTTGTTGTTGTTGTGATAAGAGGGTGGTGGAGTTAAAGGAGGAAGAGTTTCTTGAGAGAATAATTTGTACTTTGGTGTGCCAGGTTGAGATTCCCAAACAAATGGGACATTAACAGAAGAAGAAGAGAATCTGAAAGATGGGTTTGCCATTGAAGTTTCCTTTGACAGAAGCCTGCAGAAGAATTTATCATCTTGCTTAATCTGAAGAACACTATTACTACTACTCTTCTGAGAAATCTGATCAACTTTTGCATTTAACATCTTTTTTTTTTTTTTTGGATCTGAAGTATTATTGTACTATGTTTGTATGTATGTGTGATGTAGATTTAAGTTGTTTCTTTTTGGTGCAAGGAAAGTGTGAGTGCCAAACACAAATGAATTCATCACAATTTGCACATCCTTTTTATATGTAACAACTCTTTGTGTTAGGAGAATTTATTTTTAGGAGATTAGGTTATGGGGGTATACTAAACGTGTACTCTTAGTTAATAATTCATACAAAACAAAAATTTAAGTTTAAAAAGTTTAGAACTTCTAGAAATGTTAATAATTTTTTAAGAAAAAAATATAAATAAAAATAATTATGTTAAATGTACATCAAAATTAACCATCAAAATCAGTTATTAATAAAAAATATACGTTAAAATATAAAATATATATTAAAAATAAGTTAAGCAATACATATATTTATGCACAAATATATAATCACTGCTTTTTATGATTAATTTTAATATACAAATAATATTTTTAAAATAAAATTATTATTCACATAAAATTATCTTTACATAAAAATGTCTTTATTAAAATATAATAATAAATTAATTAACATAATTTCAATTAGAATCTCTATTCTTCAAACAAAGCGATCTTTATGTGAGTAACTATTATATATAAGACTCGTATTATTTATTGCTTTTTAATCAAAGCTATCTAATAATTATTTTTTAAATTAAATCACCGACATCTAAATTTTATTACTAAGAATATGACTATATTTTGACTCAGTAAAATCTCAAGTGGACAAAGGCCTAACTTCCAATGAGAATATTTAATATTATTTTTTTTTTCAAAATATATATGAACTTAAAATTAGAGAATAAAATACATATAATTAAAAATATAATAATTTATGTGTCTTCTTTTATCATTTTAAATTTAAAAAAAAATAATTTCATAACATAATATCAGAGTTTTTATAATTGAAAGATATAGAGTTTAATTTTTATTTTCTCCAAAAGAAAAAATGGCATAAAACAAAATTTTTTTTTTATAAAAAATCAAATAAATTAAAAAAAGTATTACTTAAAAAAATGTGTTAAAAATATAATTATTTATATATTTTTTTTATCAATTTAAATTTTGAATAATACTGCACATTTAAGTTTTTTTTGTTAACCAAGTTGATCTAACATAACAAAAATAAGTTATAATTAACATTATTTAAAATTTTAATTATTTAATTTAGTTGGATTTGATTTATAAAATAAATAACTTGAATGTGTAATATTATTCTTAAATTTTATTGAAAAATAGTTTAATGTCTTTATTATCTTAATTATAAAAGTGTAATTATTAATATACTTTATTCGCATTAAAAATGTATTGTAAGATTATGCAAATATGATTTATATGTTACTCATGCAACTTTATTATTATGAACAGCAAGTCAGCAATTGTTATTGAAAGCTTACAATTCAAGTAACAAAGCTTCCAATTTTCTGCACCTAACCATCTTGAACATTTCTTCTGGACTTACTTTACATTTACAGTGCCCCTGACAAAGATTTGGGCCTATAATTAATTAGGCTAGCAAAGCTGAAGCAACAATAATATCTCAATTAAGAAAAATCTAAATAAAACTAACATGAATATAATGGTTAACTGAACTAATCAATTGGCTTTTATTTTTGGTATTGGACCCCACAAATGTGTAACATTTAAACCTTATAAATCACCACTTGATTCTGGAAAGTAGTTGATGTGTATTAAATAGGAACTATATAATAACAACCCTCTCTTAAATTACACACACTACATGAATTTCTTGATCCGGTATGGTATACCTAAGAAGGGTACCAAAAATTTACGGCTGTAGACCCTATAATAATATGGCCTTTGTGAGGAGGAAAAATTGGAAGCGTCCACTCTGGAAATTAAAATATTTATTTTGATTTTTGAAAGGAGTTATCATATTAAATAACGGAAATGTTTGGTAACCAAAGAAAATCAGCAAAAAACAGTCATAACTTATCTTATTTAGCATTCATTAATTGTTGCGATAATTAATTAATGCTAAATAAGGCAAATTTTGCCTGTTTTTTTTTTTTTTGTCTACCTAGTATTACCTAAATAGTCCCTGATTTTTTATTTTAAAGATAAATAAATTATTGACTAATTAAAAATATAAAAACATCTTTCACTTTCTAAAATACGAGACATCTAAGTCTTTTTAAAAAACTGATTTCTTCTTATATATTTTGGATAAAAAAAGACTTAAATGTTTCGTATTTTAAAAGGTTAGAACGTTTTTGTATTTTCAATTTGTTAAACATATGTGTTTTCGAATTAAAAAATTAAAAACTTATTTATCTTTTTCTCATATATATTTGTATAAGAAAAAAATATTTATAAATATTGTTAAAATTTATTTGATAAATGTTTTAAAATTAAAAATATATAAAAACTGAAACAAAATTAAATAAATTAAAAAAAGTTTTTTTTTTCCCTTTATATTGAATACATGAAAAATTGCCATATTTTGTTTGAAGATACAAAGTTTTGCCTACTTTAATATTTATTTCATACTACCGTATATATAGTGAAACAAATTTATAACTCCTAGTAATCTTTGTATTTTTGTTGGAACAGAAAGTTTCCAATTACCAAATAACCATAATTCATTCAAAAATAGTGTGGTAGCTTAAATTACCAAAATTTAGGTATACAAATAAAACTTAGTTCTATTTTAAAAGGCAACAAAACATGGGGCACACATGCCACATTAAGGGATACTATACTCGTCATCATAATTTCCATTACAGCGTTGTTATAATGATCATTGTTAATAGTGCTAGACTTCTTCACAATTCACATGCAGCAGCTTCCATTTATTAGGACTGAAGTTATTGATATGGTCACATGGGAATCTTTAATATCTAAAAGACTAAGAAAATGAGGACATATGGTTCTATTCTAATTTTCTATCTGCCATCATGATGATATTGAATGAGACTGATGTTAAATGAAATTAGAGGGAAGATGACCTACTTTGTGTCCATATTCATTTATGGCATAGATTTTAGTGGGTTGTGGACAGTGAAGTGTGTGTGTGTGTATATGTGTAATGTAAGGTCATTGCATGGCACCTGGACTTGCCCATTACACGTAGGCCATATATATATATATTCAACTATAGTTATGATGATTGCCATAAAATTTTAGTAACATGTAGTTAAAATCAACATCATGTTCTTTTTTATTGTTTAAATGCTTAGTAGCATTTTTAATTTTTAAAATCAACATCATTTTTAATTTTTATTGTTTTTTTTTTAATTGGGTTTAAATGCTTGGAAATTATTCTTGCTTGATTAGTTCTTGTTCATATCTGGCTTAATATTATGGTTCAGGTCCAAGTAAGTTAAAAAGGCTTAATCTAAAGGTTGGTCTTTACCACCTAACCGACCTCCCAAAAAAAATGTCGAACTCGAGATGAGCTGACAGATAACACTTATTCAAATAAGTAACTGCCTCCTAAAATTTCTCATCCACTTTCAGAAGTAATATCTCAACAATCCTAAGATAAAGAGATGGTTATCCACCTTCTAAAGTGGAACTACTCCAACGGTGGTTATTGGATCACCACTATAAATACCCTAACGCACTCAAGTAAAACTAAGTTCCAATACTCTCCAGACCTGCTTATCCCCTTGCTAACTTAGGCATCTGAGTGTCTTTGCAGGTAGCACACCCCATTCTTCGAAACACGTAACTCGAATGACAACTCTCGAACGTGAACAAGTCGTAGACCACCTTCCATTAATGCTTGGGCTAATCCTTCAAACCCAATCTACCTATCTCAAGTTACCTACGTAACAGTTCTCTTTCTTTTATAATTGTCCAACTTTGGTATAGCTCGACTTTTTTGTAAATTGATAGGTACCCTGAACTCAAGTTAGCTTTTTAAAATTCTTACGAGTCATCCTTTAGTTATTAGCATGCATGTCGTGACCATAGTCAACAGCTCGGCTTGTGTGGGTGGAGATTGTTCATCTAGACATCTACCATAGTCAAAGTCTAAATGGAGCAGAAAATAAAAAATCTAAATTTTTGCTTTAGAGTAGGCGTTAAATGTTCTTGCTTGATTAATCCTCTTTTCTGTATAACTCATCCAGTTTTTGTTGAGCTCAGTCTTCCGTAGATAAATGAAGTATGTGTCAATTGACAAAAAATACAGAGTGTGTATCTACAAAAAATATTTCGATATTTAAATTAATTTTTTTAGAATTTTCTCAAGTTATAATTAAGTGGAATTTTTTACATATATTTTTTCCTATTCTTCTGAAGTGTTGGATTTTAGAAGTATTTGATAATGTAATTATTGTTTTTACAAATGAACGAATAATCATGTGTGATATTAATTAACCACAAAGAACATAACTAAGTATAATTATCTATCTAATTACAAAATTTGGAACTTTTTTTTGTGGAATTTCCTCCAGAAAGTATTGTTACGTTCATCGATGAACAGGTAAATTGTGGTTGCATATGCAGTGATTTTGAGAGTTAATTTGGAAATAGAAACAAATAAGAGAGAGCTTATATATTCAAAATTAATTTATAATGTAACTGTCACTCTCTGATGAATTATAGTATATGCAATTTGTTAGGTATCATAAGTGAAAAAAGAGAAGACTAGCAATGTGATTAACAAAAAACAGAGAAGATAGAATTGATTATACAGAGCGTAATTTTGATTTCTAGTTATTCAGAAAGGAGCATACTTTCTATTTATATACAAGGACTTAATTGAATATGTTCCGTCCGGAAGGAGCTGAAGTATACGACGTCTTGCTAACTGCTGGACTTCGCAGAAGAGCTATAAATCATCCAGGAAGCAGCGCTATAGAGGGACCTCGACACCTTGAAACACAGCGGCGGGAGCACCTGCAAAAAGCACTCCGACGCTTAAGTTAGAATGAGAATTATCAGTAAGTGAAGGGAGTAAACTAGAGTGAGTTATGTAACCTGTCTTTTCTGGGTTATTTGGGTTTGGTTTTATAGATGGATGAGGTGATGTACGTTGCTTGGTTGTTCCGATATTGGTGGCTTTAGAGAGTGTGTTTTGTTGTTGTTGGTAACGGCTAATGGATAGTTTTTGACTTGTACGTGTATTTAGTCAAGTAGTTCGTTTCTGTTTTGATTTATTTGTTTCCGAGATTTATGGTCGGTTATTGATGTTGATAGGATTTCCGAGCTTAGTGGGGTACACGTCATAGCCCCCAAGGTCGGCTGGCATTGTGTGTGAATGGTAGGCGAGCTTTTTTGCTTTGTCGTTCTTGGACTTTTCTCAAATGAATTTTAGAGGAATTTTGAGTGACCTTGAAAGACTCTCGCTGTTTCTTCTCTTGCAAAACGTGCTCGCTTTTAATGTGCTCTCTTGCCGTTTGGGTTTTCCACATTTTTTAGTGGTTGCGGTTTAAGTTACCCACGAAGTTAGTGGGCTTTGCAATAATTTTTCTTTGTTTCGGAAATTGCTGTTTCAAATTCTTCCTAGTACCTGACTTTTGCTATGACTTCCAAAGGTTTGTCCCTTTCTCTGTAGTTTGTTCTTGTTTCTCTATTCTTTCTTCTGAAATGGCGAAAGATAAAGAAAAAGAGAAGGTTGTGGAAGACGATGAGGCGAATCCGTATCATTGGGTTCATGATGACGTGAAGACTCGTTCCTCCTCATTTGTTAGTGCTGACTCTATGGGTGAGATTCGGGGTTTGAATGTTGTAAAGGAGGGTTCGGGTGCTGTTGTTGAGTTCCTCCCATGCTCTATTGAAGATAGGGTTTGTGAAAGGAGGGGAGATTGGCAGTATTTTTACTTTTATACGCCTTGTCTTGTTGAGCTTCATGTGAAGTTTCCTTTTTCTGCATTTGAGTGCGACGTTTTAACTCAGTTAAACTGCGTGCCTTCACAGTTGCATCCCAATTCGTGGGCGTTTCTGCGTGCTTTCCAATGTTTAATGAGCTTTCTGTCTGTTCCCTACTCTCTTGCTATATTTTTTTCTTTGTTCCAAGCGAAGGGGGTTCGAAAGGGGTTGTGGGTATGTTTGAGTAGCTACCCCGGTCGTTCTCTCTTTCTTCTTTATAAGTCTTCCTTCAAAAATTTTAAGTTTTTGTTTGTGAAAGTAAGATCAGTAGAGTCCGAATACCCTTTCTATCTTGATGACGAATTGATAGAGAGGTTTCCCCTGTATTGGTGCTCGGAACCCTGTCAGATTCTCGAGGCTGTGGAGCGAAGTGAGGAAGAAGAGCGTTTGTTAGACTTTTTGGTTGAGAGTTTTCCCGGGGGGGAGTGTCTGTCTATTCCTGACCTTCTTCGCTATCATGACTCTGGTGATGTGGAGGGTTTGAAAACATATTTAGGTACTTCTTTGATTGTTCTATGATTATTTCTCATTCGTTTTATTTATTCTGACCTTTTGCTTCTGCGTAGGTGGGCGAGTTCCTCTCCTTGATCCGTCACGTCTTCAGACTTTTCTGAAGAAGAAAAAAGATAGAAGCTTACTGATGCCACTATGGCCGCGAATGAGGGGGTGGTGATGCTGCTCAATCTGTTGCTCAAGCGGCGTCCTCTTTCAAAAGGAAGAGGGATGTTGCTGAAAAATCTGTGGAGGTAATTTCGGAAGAAATCAGGGAGGTTGTTGGAGGCGGCATGTTTGCTTTTGATCGGCAGAAGAAACTTCATGGTTTCATCCCTGGTTCTGGTTCGCATTCCCTATGGAGCGATCAATTTGACTTTGCCGATCTTGCTGATAGGGCGTCTCAATATCCTGGTGACATGCTTATGACTCGCCGTGTTGGCATGGAAGCTCTTGGTAAATTTGTTCAGGTAATATTTGTCATAGTCCGAGCTTTTTTAAAACATTTTTGTTTGTCTTTTGATTTTTATTTCGGCTTCAAATTTGTATAGATTGTTGCCTCTCGCTTAATGTGTGTTGGTCGTACCACTGAGCTCATTGGCGCTGAGCAGCAGGAGGCTATAAACAAAGTTGCTGATCTGGAGAAGTCATATAACGTGAGGATTGCTGAGTTGGAGAAAGCTGCTAAGGAGAAAGATGATGCTATTATCAGTGCTGTGGCTAAGGCAAAGGATTTTGAAGAGGAGGTGACTCGTTTAAGGGATCAGATTCGTCTATTGCAAGCTGAAGTTAAGGAGAATGATGTGGCTAAGGGTCAGCTTACTTCCCGTGTTCATGAGTTGGAGGAGAATGGTATGGAGATGTTCTCTTATGGATTTGAGCGAGCTGTAAGTCAGATTGCTGTGTTGGCTCCAGATTTTGACAGTGATCAACTTGATATGACCAAGATAGTAGTTGGTGGAAAGTTGGTTGTAGACGGCACTGTGGAGGAGCACGATGAGAACGCTCCTCCCTCTTAGTTCGTTTTGTTAATATTTTGGATATGTATAGTTGACTCTCTACCTTTTGACTTAGTGTTGTTGACCGAGGTTTGGTCCTCTTGTTTTGTTGATATTTTGAACTGTTTGTTTTGGCCGAGGTTGGGCCAAATTGGTGATATCATTTTGTTTGTGATTTTTGTATGCTTTATTGCTTTCGAATTGTCATTTGTTAGGCCCGGATTTGTTTGAGAGAATCGTTCGATAATTTGGATATATTGGGCGTCCGGCCTCATTAAAACCCTTCCTTAGGCAAAACCCTTTTTGTTTTGGGAAAAAAGCTCTAAGGGGGAAAAGAGTACCTCCATCCGCTAATTGTACAATTCATGATCTATACAGTTTCAATGATGAAACATTCTAGTTCCCTGACACTGGGTTGCCTTGTAGTGTTTGGAGTTGATAAGCTCCCATTCCAAGTACTTTTACTATTCGGAAGGGTCCTTCCCAGTTCGCGGCGAGCTTGCCATGCGAAGGAGGTCGTCTTGCATCTTCGGTTCGTCTGAGGACTAAATCGTCCTTCGAAAAAGCTCTTGGGACGACTTTGCTATTGTGTTATCTTACAGCCAATTCTTTCATGGTTCTCTGCTTGATTGCCGCGATATCCCTATCTTCTTCGACGAGGTCAAGCTCGGCGTTTCTTATATGGGTGTTGTGTTGTTCGTCATATAGCTCGGTCCTTATTGTGGGTGCTCCGACTTCTACTGGAATTAGCGCTTCTGTCCCATATACTAGTTTGAAGGGTGTTTCGCCTGTGTTTGTTTGTATTGTTGTGTTGTAGCTCCACAATACTTCTGGGATTAGTTCGGCCCATTCACCCTTTGCATTGTCAAGTTTTCTCTTTATTGCCTGCAATATAACTCGGTTTGCAGCTTCGGCCTGCCCATTGGTTTGTGGGTGTTCGACCGAGCTAAAATGGTGCTGTATATTAAAATTTTTTAGAAATGAGCCGAGCTTATTATCGGTAAATTGTCTACCATTGTCTGATATTATTTCCCTTGGTATTCCAAATCGGCATATTATGTTTTTCCATATAAAAGATCTTACCTTTTTGGCTGTTATCTTTGCTAAGGGTTGTGCTTCTATCCATTTTGAGAAGTAGTCAATTGATACTAAAAGAAACTTTACCTGACCTGGTGCTATTGGAAATGGGCCGAGGATGTCAAGCCCCATCTGTGAAAAGGCCAGCTTACCTCCATGCTGTGCAATACCTCGGCCGGCTTTGTAGATACAACTTCATGCTTTTGGCATTTGTCACATGTCTTGACCTTTGTTATGCAATCTCTTTTCATGGTCGGCCAAAAGTATCCTGTTCGGACAATTTTTGCGGCTAGGGCTCGTCCTCCGATGTGGTTTCCGCATACGCCCTCATGTACTTCGTCCATTACCTCTCTTGCCTCCTCGGTGTTTAGGCATTTTAGCAATGGTTGTGAGATGCCGCGCTTGTAAAGTTCTCCCTCTATGCTTGTATAGAGACTTGCTCTTCGTCTGAAATGTTGTGGGTTAAGCTCGTCTTTGGGCACGGTACCTGTATTGATATGCTCAAGAAAAGGTGTTCTCCAGTCATGGAGGTGGTTAATGTTTGTTATTGATAACAATTCAATGCTGGGTTTTTTAAGTGTCAGCTGTGATAATGCCGACGTTTGTGTGTCTGCCCTAGTGGCGAAAAGTTTAGATAATATGTCAGCTCTAACGTTCTTTTCTCTATGGACATGTAAAATGATAAATGAACTAAACTTTGAAATAAGATCCTTTGCTATGAGCCAATATCGCTCTAGTAAAGGATCTTTTACCTGATATTCTCCTCGGATTTGTTGAACCACCAAGAGAAAATCACAATGTGCTGTCAGGCTTTGTATCTGGAGGTTGAGGGCGAGCTTGAGTCCGGCAATGAGGGCCTCATACTCGGCCTGTTTGTTGCTTGCTGGGAAGTGGAACTGTAGTGACTGTTCGGCCACCACGTTGTCTCCTTCCTTCAGAATTATCCCAGCTCCGCTTCCTCCTCGGCTGGATGCTCCGTCGACGTGTAGCTCCCAGCACTTGTTGTGCTTATCCGAGGTTAGTTCCGATATAAAGTCGGCGAGGATTTGTGCTTTTAATGCCAACCTTGGTTGAAATTGGATATCAAATTCTGAAAGCTCTATAGACCATTTAGTCAGCCGTCCAGCTAGCTCTGGCTTTGTCAGTATTTGTCGTAATGGTTGGTTTGTCCGTACTATTATTGTGTGACTCTGAAAGTAGTGTCTAAGTCTTCTTGCCGTTATTACAAGTGCTAAAGCTAGCTATTCTATCTTCGGATACCTTTGTTCCGTTGACTGCATGACTCTACTGACGAAGTATACCGGTTGTTGTGTCTTTCCTGTCTCAATGACTAAAGCCGAGCTTATAGAAAAATTAGAAATAGATAAATATAGGTATAAAGGTTTACCGACTTCTGGTCTTTGCGGCACTGGTGGTGATGACAAGATGGATTTGAGCTCGGCGAACGCTTTCTCGCATTCCTCTATCCATTGAAACTTTTTATTCTTCGTTATGGTTTGGAAGAAGTGGTATGATCGACTTGATGCTGATGGTAGGAACCGAGATAGTGCTGCTATCCTTCCTGCCAATTGTTGTACTTCTTTTATTGTTTTAGGGCTCGTCATGTTAAGTATTGCTTCGTATTTTTCAGGATTCGCTTCGATTCCTCGTGAAGTTAGCATGAATCCGAGGAATTTGCCTCCTTGCACCCCAAAGGCGTATTTCTCTGGGTTGAGTCTCATCTTGTATGCTCGTAACTGTTCAAATATCTCTTTGAGGTCGTCGCAGTGTGACCTCTCGTGGGTGGTTTTGGCGACCATATCGTCGACATAGATTTCCATGTTCCACCTATTTGGTGATGGAACACCTTGTCCATCAGTCGTTGGTAGGTTGCGCCTGCATTCTTTAGACCAAATGGCATTACTCTATAACAAAAATTTCCATGTTCAATTATAAATGCTGTTTTGCTTTGGTCTTCTGGATGCATAAGTATCTGGTTGTAACCAGAGTATGCATCCATGAAGCTCAAGCTTTTGAAACCTGATGCACTGTCTACGAGTTTATCGATGCAAGGTAAAGGATAGGTATCTTTAGGGCATGCCTTATTTAAATCTGTAAAGTCGACGCACATGCGCCATTTACCTGAGTTCTTCCTTACCATTACCACGTTCGAAATCCATGTGGTGAATCTGATTTCTTTGATGAATTTAGCTTTAAGAAGCTTTTCGGTTTCTTCTAGTGCTGCCTTTGATTTTTCTGCTCTGAGATTCCTCTTCTTTTGAGATACAGGTCGGCTTGTTTTGTTTGTGGCAAGCTTATGGCAGATGATGTTCGGGTCTATTCCTGGCATGTCCGCTGGAGTCCAGGCAAACAGGTCGGTGTTGTCTTGCAATACTTTTACGAGCTCTGATCTCTCTCTTCTTTGTAGTGCTTGACCGATGTATGTGACCTGTTCTGGTTTCTCCGTCAATGGAACTTTTTGGAGCTCGTCTGCTGGTTGAGGCCTTTCTTGGGTGTCCTCCCGAGGATCAAGCTCCGCTAAGGAGAGTACCTCAGTTGTGTTGTGGATTGCTTTGACCTCTTGCGGGAACTCTGGTCTCGGAGCCGACTTTTTTAGACTTGCATTGTAGCATTGCCGAGCTTGTTATCGGTCTGAATGTAGCGTCGCTATCTTTCCATCCTGTGCCTGGAATTTTACACATAAATGAAAAGTTGAAACTACTGCCCTGAACATGTTCAGAGCAGGTCTTCCGAGGATGATGTTATAAGGACTAGGACAGTCGACTATAAGATATTGTGTGTCAATGGTTCGTGACAATGGGTGGTTTTCCATCATTGTCTTCAACCATATGTAACCTTTAATTGGCACTCTCTCTCCAGAGAATCCGACTAATTCTCCAGATGAGGGTTGTATAAGTTTTTTAGATATTTTCATTTTTAGGAAAGTAGTGTAAAACAGAACGTCGGCACTGCTACCTGGGTCCAGAAGGACTTTTCTTACCAATAATTCGCCTGTTTGGATAGAGATTACCACTGGGTCGTCTGAGTGTGGCGCAGCCGAGCATATGTTCTTCTGGTTGAAAGTGATTTCTAGGTCTGAGGCATCCTTGTTGCTGTATGGTGTTGTTCCTTCTATTGCTAGCATTGCGCGATAGTTACGCTTTCTTGCCGAAGTTGTTTCTCCTCCCCCGGCGAATCCTCCTGATATGGTGTTTATGACCCCCTTAGGTGGTGTGTTGTTTGACCATTTATTGGTTTCTTTGCTTCCCGAGGTTTGTTGGCGTTCTTCCCTATCGTCCTCTTTATATTTTCTTCCTTCGATGTATTTGTCTAGGAGGCCCTGCCGGGCCAATCTTTCTAATAGGTCTTTGGCTATTACGCATTCATCGGTTGTGTGGCCGTACTTTTGGTGAAAGGCACAGTGCTTGCTCTTGTCGACGAATCTCTAATCTTGATAGCTCCCGGCTCTTGCTGGTGGTTTTATAATTTTAGCATTGGGTATTTCTTTGATTATTTTTTCCCTCCTTGTGTTGAACTTAGTGTAGTTGTCAAACTTTGGGGTTAGCCTGAAGGGCTTTTTGAGGTCTTTGACATTTGCCGATCTTGTGGCTTTGTCATCTTCTCTTTTGGGTTGTCTTCTCTCCATTTTTTCAGCTTCACGGAGTTCTTCAATCTCCATTTGTCCTACTGCCCTCTCTCGGAATTCTTCCAATGTCTTCGGCTTTGTTACCGCAATTGTTTCTCTAAACTTTCCGGGTCGGAGTCCGGCCTTTATGGCATGTAGGTGGACGGCGGGATCCAGGTCGGGAATCTCCATTGTTGCTTCTGCAAACCTGGTCAGATAATCTTTCAAGGTTTCTTGGGGACCTTGGCGGATGGTGCCGAGGTAATCCGATCCGTGTACGTATATCCTTGCTGCAGCGAAGTGGTCTATGAATGATTTTGCCAGTTCCTCAAAAGAAGAGATTGATCCTGCAGGTAGTTTTGAAAACCAAAGTAGAGCTGCGCCATCGAGGTAAGTAGGGAAAGCTCTGCAAAGAACAGGTTCGTTATTAGGGCCATTAAAGAACATCATAGATTAAAATTTCTTAATATGAGCCCGGGGGTCACCAATCCCCTTATACGGCTCGAGTGAAGAAGGTAGCGTGAAATGTTTTGGCATCTAGTAATTGGTGATCTCTTCCGAGAACGGATTGTCCAAGGTCAGCTTCTCCTTTGGTGGGTCGACGCTCAGTAGGTTTGTGTTGCCGTTTCCTTTATGGCCATTATCCTCATGCTTACTAGCGTTGTTTTGGGTGGATAACTCGGCAAGCCTTTTGACTTCCGCTTGCAGCTCGGCCATTTGAGCCATGAGTTCGGCCTGAGTGGGTTGATGAACTCCATTATCAGCCATGTGTGAAGGTTGAGAACGCCTGCGTAAAGAGAAAACACAAAGTGCTATACAGGAGAAAGAGTGGGGCTAGTATAACTTTCGGGCCCCACTGTGGGCGCCAGATGTTCCGTCCGGGAGGAGCTGAGGTATACGACGTCTTGCTAACTACTGGACTTCGCGGAAGAGCTATAAATCGTCCAGGAAGCAGCGCTATAGAGGGACCTCAACACCTTGAAACACAGAGGCGGGAGCACCTGCAAAAAGCACTCCGACGCTCAAGTTAGAATGAGAATTGTCAGTAAGTGAAGGGAGTAAACTAGAGTGAGTTATGTAACCTGTCTTTTCTGGGTTATTTGGGTTTGGTTTTATAGATGGATGAGGTGATGTACGTTGCTTGGTTGTTTCGTTATTGGTGGCTTTAGAGAGTGTGTTCTGTTGTTGTTGGTAACGGCTAATGGATAGTTTTTGACTTGTACGTGTATTTAGTCAAGTAGTTCGTTTCTGTTTTGATTTATCTGTTTCTGAGATTTATGGTCGGTTATTGATGTTGATAGGATTTCCGAGCTTAGTGGGGTACACGTCATAGCCCCCAAGGTCGGCTAGCATTGTGTGTGAATGGTAGGCGAGCTTTTTTGCTTTGCGTTCTTGGACTTTTCTCAAATGAATTTTAGAGGAATTTTGAGTGACCTTGAAAGACTCTCGCTGTTTCTTCTCTTGCAAAACGTGCTCGCTTTTAATGTGCTCTCTTGCCATTTGGGTTTTCCACATTTTTTAGTGGTTGCGGTTTAAGTTACCCATGAAGTTAGTGGGCTTTGCAATAATTTTTCTTTGTTTCGGGAATTGCTGTTTCAAATTCTTTCTAGTACCTGACTCTTGCTATGACTTCCAAAGATTTGTCCCTTTCTCTGTAGTTTGTTCTTGTTTCTCTGTTCTTTCTTCTGAAATGGCGAGAGATAAAGAAAAAGAGAAGGTTGTGGAAGACGATGAGGTGAATCCGTATCATTGGGTTCATGATGACGTGAAGACTCATTCCTCCTCATTTGTTAGTGCTGACTCTATGGGTGAGATTCGGGGTTTGAATGTTGTAAAGGAGGGTTCGGGTGCTGTTGTTGAGTTCCTCCCATGCTCTAGTGAAGATAGGGTTTGTGAAAGGAGGGAAGATTGGTAGTATTTTTACTTTTATACGCCTTGTCTTGTTGAGCTTCATGTGAAGTTTCCTTTTTCTGCATTTGAGTGCGACGTTTTAACTCAGTTAAACTGCGCGCCTTCACAGTTGCATCCCAATTCGTGGACGTTTCTGCGTGCTTTCCAATGTTTAATGAGCTTTCTGTCTGTTCCCTGCTCTCTTGCTGTATTTTTTTCTTTGTTCCAAGCGAAGGGGGTTCAAAAGGGTTTGTGGGTATGTTTGAGTAGCTACCCCGGTCGTTCTCTCTTTTTTCTTTATAAGTCTTCCTTCAAAAATTTTAAGTCTTTGTTTGTGAAAGTAAGATCATTAGAGTCCGAATACCCTTTCTATCTTGATGACGAATTGATTGAGAGGTTTCCCCTGTATTGGTGCTCGGAACCCTGTCAGATTCTCGAGGCTGTGGAGCGAAGTGAGGAAGAAGAGCGTTTGTTAGACTTTTTGGTTGAGAGTTTTGCCGGGGGGGAGTGTTTGTCTATTCCTGATCTTCTTCGCTATCATGACTCTGGTGACGTGGAGGGTTTGAAAACATATTTAGGTACTTCTTTGATTGTTCTATGTTTATTTCTCATTCGTTTTATTTATTCTGACCTTTTGCTTCTGTGTAGGTGGGCGAGTTCCTCTCCTTGATCTGTCACGTCTTCAGACTTTTCTGAAGAAGAAGAAAGAGAAGCTTACTGATGCCACTATGGCCGCGAATGAGGGGGTGGTGATGCTGCTCAATCTGTTGCTCAAGCGGCGTCCTCTTTCAAAAGGAAGAGGGATGTTGCTGAAAAATCTGTGGAGGTAATTTCGGAAGAAATCAGGGAGGTTGTTGGAGGTGGCATGTTTGCTTTTGATTGGCAGAAGAAACTTCATGGTTTCATCCCTGGTTCTGGTTCGCATTCCCTATGGAGCGATCAATTTGACTTTGTCGATCTTGCTGATAGGGCGTCTCAATATCCTGGGCGTCGGTCCGCCGGCGCTGTGCGCCGGTTCATATTTGACACCCTCCTCAAATTTATGATCTTTTGAGATAGGACTCTAAGTTTGATTTTGAATTTTTCAAAGCTGTGAAGAGAGAGAGGTTTGATAAGAAGGTCTGCTACTTGGTCAATTGGTGGAATGTGCACTACAATAAGTTGTTTTTGATTTACTCTTTATCAAATAGAATGAAGATCCAAATCAAAGTGCTTGGTTTTGTTGTGTAAAACAGGATTGACAGTGAGCATTATAGCACTAATATTGTCATTGTAAATTACTAAAACATGACTGTAGTTGATCTGAAGTTCTATAAATAGGTTAAGAATCCAGCGAACATCTGTTTCTACAGCTGCAATGCTCCTAAATTCAGCTTCGGCACTAGATTTGCTGACTGAAAGTTGCTTCCTACGTGCTCATGAGACCAAATTGGTTCCTAAATAGACACAAAAGTCTGTGGTTGATCTTCTATCATCTTTGTCTAAGCCCCAATCCGAATCTGCAAAAACAAATAATCTATAGTCAGTACATGGTTGAAAGAAGATTCCTTGATCCTTAGTACCAATCAAGTATTTTAGAATTCGTTTGAGAGAGGATTGTGTATATATTGTGAAACTTTATTTACTGCACATGCTATATTCAGACGAGTAAGGGTGGCATATTGTAAAGCATCTATAATAGATCTATAAAGAGCAGGTTTATCAAAGGCTTCTCCAGCATAAGCTGAGAGTTTAGTAGTAGTAATTATAGGAGTATGCACTGGTTGAGAGTCATACGTATGTTCTCTAATTAATAGGTCTTGTATATACTTTGTCTGAGATAAAATATATGATCCAGTTTTAGTTTTGGTTGCTTCAATGCCTAAGAAGTAGTTAAATTCACCTAGGTCTTTTAAAGCAAAGAAAGAGTGCAACTCATTCATGAACACACCAATTTCATTTTCATTATCGCAAGTTACTAAGATATTATCCACATATACGAGAATGTATATTGTTGTTTTGGATGTTATTCGAATAACGAGAGAAAAGTCTGACCTTATATTTTTTAAACCAAAATGAGAAAAAGTTGTAGAAAGCTTAGTAAACTAAGTTCTTGGAGCTCGTTTTAATCCATAAATAGCTTTGTGAAGCTTGTAAACCTGAATTTGTTTGTCCTTGAGAAAAGGAGGATAGTTGTTGCATAAACACAGTCTCTTGAAGGTCACCGTTAAAGAATGTGTTACTAAAATTTAAATATAAATAAGTTATAATTTATTTTATTAACTAGAATTTTTTATTTTTAAAAATTATTTTATTAAAAGTAATTAAATTAATTTTATAACTATTTGAGTTTAATTAAATTCAGATTCTTATATATATTTTTATTATGATAAAATATTTTACATAATTAACACTATAATTTTAGTAATTTATAAATAATAAAAATTATATATATTTTAATTTGAGTAATTGATATTTTTAATTTAAAAATAAAATTTAGATAATAATATTATTATCGAACTAGATATCCGCTGATATGAGTAAATATCGGTATTTTTCGGTGAATTTAGTTTTGTTAATGCTTCACCATATATTTTTAATATCATTTATATTAGTAACTCATATATATTATTACTTGTGTTTTAATATATCCAATTTTCATAATTATTCGTTTAGAATATTTATAACTTGAGTCTTATAACGCGGACACCTAACCCCATTCTTTGATAACACATTACTACCTTAATTAATCATTATCATTACCCTTCGTTCTCTCTTGGAACCGAACCAAGAAGAATTAAATAAAAAAAAAAAGAAAGAAGAAGGCCGTGAGGGAGAGAGAAGGAGAAACCATGGAAGCCATGAATTTTCGACATTCGATTTCTTGAGATTCGTAACTCCAATCAAGAATCTAATCTGATAAAAGTGTTTGATGGTTATCAGTGGCTAAGAGAAGGGGATTGAATCTTATCCCCTTTTTTTGCTTATTAACACTTGCTGGCCTTTGAAATAATTTTTGGAGATTTTTTTACTTTTTGTCTCGTACCTAACCACAAGACTTTTTCTTTTTATCTCGTAACCAGGCAAGAGATATTTTTCAATTTTATCTCCTATGCAGCAGAAACAGAAATGGAGTAGAAGATAGAGAGAGAATCACACCACGAAGTATCCTGATTCAGCTGCCAAGTGCAATGCAACCTACATCCAGTCTCCATCACAACAATGATGGAATTTCACTATAATCATCATGATTACATACACCAATTCTCCTTAGGAACTACCCTTCCTATCCGGGACAAGTCCAGAATCTAACCCCAATCCTGAACTTGACTTGATTACCTACTAAGCTTTCAACTGCTAAGTGCTAACCCAACTTGCAAGGGGATTCCCACAGAATCATGAAACACAACACAGATGTACAAAGGACATCTAGGACATCTATGACTTTTTCTTTTAATTTTGTATACTCTGCCTTTTTTCGCTCTATGACTTTTTCTTACAAACCTCACTGTTTGCCTTTTTCCATGAGACTCAAGACAAACAAAACTAAACAGAAAAAATACAAAATGAAAAATATTGAAGGAGAAGAACTTCTGTTAAATTGGGTAGCTATGAAAACTCTGTGCTTTCACTCTTTTCTCCTTGCCTCAAGCCCTGGCTGTTCTCCCTTATTTATAGAAGGGGAAGCCTCCAAGGTTGAAACTGTTGAACCGAGCCAACTTCTTCTTCTTTATGCAAAAACCGGTTTGGCCAAAGAGAGAAGAGAGGAAATCGAATGCAATAACTAACATGCAATTACCTCTGTGTCATCCCTTCTCACCAAGATCCATCAATCCAGGCCTTCCATCTTGACTTGCTCCTCAAGAAGGATTCCTAGCCCTTGATGAGTCCTTAATTGCTTTGACAGCTCCTCCTGCTCTTATCTTCTGCCTCATTCTCCACGTAGCTACAGTAGCTACCTCCTATGGTAGTTGAGCAAAAGTAGAGATGAGCCACTTCCAAGGGATCTTCTTCCTCTGACCGAGATAGATTTCTTCCATTTTTTATTATGGAAGGCTTGAGACTTCTTCACCACACCTTACCTTTAGTGGCAAAGATCTCAGTCACACTATACTGTAGATTTTCTTTTTCTTACCGCCATCATCACACTGGCTTCATGCTTGAGCCTGGCTTCTTCTACCTGCTTCTAATAGCTTGTGCTTTCTTCCATTTTTTCTGTGAAGTGACCGAAACTGATGAGAGAAAGGAGAGAGAAGAGAGAAAATTTTCAATGTGATTTGAACAAAGGAATTAAATTGAATTAATTTTCACTTCCCTTTTGCTTAGTAACGTGTAGCACATTAAAGGTTATCAAATCAATTTCCTCTTTCTCTTTCCTATTTTCAATATCTGCATTAATATGCATTTAATCAAAATTTGAAATCTATCAAATGATGAGAGTGAGATCCGTTAAAGGCATGCAACTTTGGCTTTCTTCTCTTTTTGATTTCGAACCAAGTTAGTTGGTCTCTCGTCAAAATTAATTTGGGCTAATAATTATTAAGTCTGATCTATCTAGTACAATAACAATTCAGCCACAATTTTTTAAAATATTTTTTGTAACCAAGGCTGAATATTAACTTTCCATTGGGCTTGCTATTTTTCGACCCAAGCTAAAATCTGCACCACACAAAATTATTAATTAACAAATGTTAATTAAAGATCAAGTTCGGTCAAAAAGCTTCTCCGGAGCTTCTGTTATTTTGATTTCATACAGAAGTAGGATTTCATCGGTAATAAATTCTCAACGATTAAATCTATATTGAATAAGTGATTTGATGTTGTGATTGATTATTGATTGAATTTATGTTGAATTTTTGTGATATATTGATGTATTTGTGAAGTTCATGGCTTGACTATGATAAAACCAGCAGGAACCAAACTATTTTGGTGATTTTTGGGCTGGAATATCGTTGAAAATAAAGTAAAAATTGGTGAAGTGTGATGACCGAGAGATTAAATTAAAAGTTACGAAGAATCAGTAACCAAAAAATCAAAAACAGATTAAAATACAAGTAATATTTTAAAAGAAAAAGGCTAAGAGTTTCGATTTTGGTATAAGAGGGATATTAGTATTAAATTTAAGCAATATATTAAATATTTGATAAAAGCTACTAATATATACATATATATATATTATATATCATTTTCAATCCGCTAGGTGAACTAACACGTGCCTATGCATGATGCTTACATTTCATCCAACATGACATTTTCACAATTTAGAGTAATAAAAAAATCCTCACGAGTTTCACCTCACTAGTAATTATATTATGTCAAAGCGTATATATATTAAGTTGAATTATAATATCCATAACTTTTATTAGGTTAATGTATAATTTAGACTCTTGGTTACATTCTGTTAGCTAGTATGTCTCACAACAGAGTATACAATTATTTAATCCCGTTTATTTACTTTTATTTAATGATTTTATGTCATATTACTAACAACTACCACTTTAAGTAAAAAATTATGACATAAATGGTTTAATATTCTGAACAAGTTAAAACCCACTTGTTTTCTCTCTGTCCTTTGTATATCAATATATGTATAATAATATTACTACTGCAAATTATTGCAAAGGTCAACAACAATAGTGGCCATATGAATGTAATCTACTCCATGTGTATGCATACAAATTTAAGATCAAAACTTAGATGATTTATTTAAACTCTCATCAATCATTAACAACGTTCTTTTAAAAGTGTCACAAATAATCTTATATATACTTCTATTTGAATATTTAATATCGTCATTCATCATCATGTTAATAACAACAAACATTACTCTTAAAATTAAAGTCTATAAATTAGTTATATTGTTACTAATAAAACTAAGTCATAAATATTTTTATGGTACAATATTTTTAAACTTTTGAATATTACGCTGAAAAAAATAATTTTTAGCTTATAACATGTTAATAGCAATCAGAGACAAGTGTCTCATACATAATACAAAATGACATTATATGTAAGCGAGTATTTAATTTAGATGATGAAGCCATGAAGATTTCATGAAATCAAGAATAATGATGTGAAATTGGTTTTTCTATCGTCCCAACTATTTCGGTTCTTATCTCACGAAAGAGGCCCCAAAATTCTTTTTCAAATCAGTCTCCAAAAATTTTAAAATTGGATATTTTAATTTCTAAAAAAAATTAATATACAGATAAATTAGTCCTCAGTTTATTTTTGGCAGAGAATTATCCAGATTAGTCCCCAAAAATTTAAAAAATAGACATTTTAGTCCTCAAGAAAAATTAATGTATAAATCAATTCCCAACGTTTCTCTACATTAGATATAACAGTCCTCTGTCCAAAAATAAAATAAAATAATAATAATAATAATAATAATAATAATAATAATAATAATAATAATAATATTATTATTATTATTATTATTATTATTATTATTATTATTATTATTAATTGCATAATAATATTGTACTATAATTTTTTGTATTTTTTGGACAACAATAATGATAAATTTATTTATTAGATTCTTATATATATATAGTCACTCATCAATAATAATAATACTAATAATAATAATAATAAATAAATAAATAAATAAATAAATAAAATTACCAGAGATTATTTTACAAAAAATTAAAGGTTAAAATTATTTGATATTTTTATTTAATATAATAAAAAAAATATTATTTTAAAAAATATGTTTGTATTAAAAAAAATATGTATTTAATATAAATTTAAATTAAAATTTTATATATATATATATATATATATATATATATATATATATATATATATATATATATATATATATATATATATATATATATGATGGTTTCAGTGGCTAAGAGAATGGGGGTTGAATCTTAGCCCCTTTTTGCTTGCTAACACTTCCTGAATTTAGAGGAGACTTTTCTGTTTTTAGCTCGTCCCTAGCTACGAGACTTTTTCGTTTTGTCTCGTCACTTGGCACGAGACATTTTTTGTTTTTGCTCCTGTGCAGTAGAAAACAGAAATGGAGTAGGAGAGAAGAGAGATTACACCCAGATATATCCTGGTTCAGCTGCTAAGTGCAGTGCAGCCTACATCCAGTCTCCATCACAAACATGATGGAATTTCACTATAATCTTCCAGATTACAAACTGTAAAGTTCTATATTCCCACAGAATCATGAAACACAACATAGATGAACAAAGGAACTCTAAGACATCTATGCCTTTTTCTTTTAATTTTGCACTCTCTGCCTTTTTCCGTTCTATGGCTTTTTCATACAAACCTCACTGTTTGCCTTTTTCCATGAGACTCAAGACATGACAAAATTAAACAAAAAAAATACAAAACAGAATACATTGAAAGAGAAGAAAATCTGTAAGCTTAGGTAGCTCCGAGAATCCTGTGCCTTGCACTCTCAATGCTTACTTCTAACTCCTTGCTTCAACCAGTGACTGTTCCCCCTTTTTATAGAAGAGAGAAGCCTCCACACTTGAAGCCAAAACCCCAAGCTAACTTCTTCTTCCTTCAAGAAACCGGTTCGGGCACACAGAGAGAGAAGAGATAACCATGCAAAACCCAACATGCAATTACCTCTAGTTCTTTCTTGATCATCACCCTTCATCAATCCGAGCTCTCCATCCTTGGCTTGCTCTCCAAGATGGATTTCTGGCCCTTGATGCTTCATGATGATAATGACTTCATCTGCTTTAATCTCTGCCTCAACCATCACTTCGCCACTCTAGCTACTTCCTGTGGTGGTTGAGCAGAATCAAAGACAAGCCATGCTTCAAGAATCTCCCTGGCTGGCCGTGATCTTCTTCTTCCTTTTTGAGCATGGAGAAGCCAAGATTACCTCACAAAATCTATCCAAATATAGTGATAATCTCAGCCACAGCTCATTTTTATTTTAGTATATTTTCTTGCCATCATTGTGATGGTCTTTAGGCTTGCTTTCTCTTCCTTTCGGTAGCTCATTTTTGCTTCCATGGCTGCCAATATTTTCTGTGTAATAACCGAAGAGAGAAAGAAGTGAGAGAGAAGAAAGAATCTGAAGAAAAGCAATTCAAAGTTGTTAAACTAATTAATTGAAAATAGCTTGCTTTTGCTTCCCTTAGTTGGCGTGTAGCAATGATGCCTTTAGTCAAATCAATCTTCTCTCACTTGCTTATATTCCCAATGTTTAAATTAGCTTTGAAATCCTTTCAGGAAGTGTAATGGAATCCGTTGGAAGCATTTGATGATTTGTTTTTCTTTGCTTCATGGATTCGGACAAAGCATGAGGAACTCTCATGGAATTGGGCTTAGTTGCAATAATAATTAAATTTCTGGCCCAATAATAACATTTGCTTTCCTGATGAAATTTGGATCAAGCAATGAGCAATTGGGAAAGCATGTAACAAACTTGGGCTTAGAGCAATCAAAATCATTTGGGCCCAAGTAACATAAAAATCAAATCAGTCATATTCATCATATATTATCAAAACCAAAGGCTGAATGTAATTTAGGCTTGCACCAGAATTTTATTTTTCGGCCCAAACTGAACCTGCATTGCAAAAATTAATTTAATCATTTTAATTTAATATCAATAATTTTTGCAACTGATTTTATTAATAATGTTTGATCATCACATAATTGGAAATAGAGTTTTCCAAACTCATCAATCTCCCCCTTGATGACAAACATTATTAAAATTGAAATGAAAAGAAATTTAAAAGAATTGAGTATGAGTACTCCCTTTGAAGATTGAATTTCTCCCCCTTTCTAAATGTCACATGGCTCCCCCTTAGTATATACCATTTTACCAAGGGAAGTACTAACCTGTAACATTTCAATCAAGTTTCAAGAACAATGTTATTTAGCATGTTATATGATGCTAAATGCTTGATTTATGAGCAGTTTTAATTGATAATCAAAACTCATTTGATATCATAAACTGATTTACTGCTCAAACCATACAACAAAACAAAGTTGTTTAAAAATTTCAAATATTTTCCAGTCAAGATATCAGAGCCATATTATTCAAGTAAGGAAAATATTTTGAATCACATATGATCATATCAAAACATGGCAACAATTTAAAAGAACTGCCAAAAATAAATTTTCAAACCAACATGTTTACCAAGATGCATAAGAATATTCCCATTTCAATACAAGCATGTTCATCAAAATGAAATAACAATCAGGCATTCATATGATCAATACAAACATATTGTCAAACATCATTATAAGCCAAATGCCAAGTGCATTTCCAACAGCAGTAACCATAGTAAATGCAATAACAACATGCATTCTTTAAACAAGGGAGATCATGAATTTTCAATTTGAAAATTTCATCCCCTGTTTCAGCAAATCCTCCCCTGTTTTATTAGTTTCAATTTCAATTTTGGAAACTAATTTTCCTCCCCCTTTTGTCATCAAGGGGCACCTGCACAAAATGTGAACAACAGAACAAAATATCCATAATAAAGTAACAAGAGAGTAGCAAAGTATCATAGATCAGTGAGTATCAAGTCATGCCCCTACAAAAAACAGATTGAGCCTAATGGAGCCAATATCAAATAAAGTAAAGAAACAGTCATTAATCATCAGAAAGATTGATCTCTGAACTGGAATCATCATCATAATCCCCTGTTCCCATGTCATCATCAAAGCTTTTAATCATGAAACCAACTCTTTCGTGACATTTCTTCCAAGCCCTTTCCTGTTCATATTCCAATTTCCGGGCAGCTTTGTGAGATTTACGCATTAGCTTGGCCATGTTGCGAAACTCTTTGAGAACTTCCCGGATTGATTGAGTGACATCTGAGGGTTCAGGACGGCTCTCCAGATCGCTGAGAGATGGTTCAGAGGGAACAGATCGCTTGCCTTTCTTGCCCGAAACTCCTCCTCCTTTAATCATGGAAATCTTGTTTTCAACAGATTCATTAGACAAATCAACCTTAAAGTACTCAAATATGCATGTGAGAAACATGCCATATGGAAGATTAGCCTTTTTAGTACTCTTTACTGCTTCCCACATATGATGTATCATAATATAAGCAAATGAAATTGGGGTAGAAGTAATGAGAGCAAATAGGATAATAGAATCAGAAACTGTTACTCTATGGTGAGAACCACTTTGAGGAGTGAGGATATGAGTGATGATACGGTGCAATAGAGAGTTTTCCGGGCCGAGTGCTTTGTGAGTTGGGATTAATCCATCTAGTCCAAAAAGGTTTGCACAGATGTGTTGCAAGACAGCTTGTTGTGTGACTCCTACTTGATCATCCCATTTATCAATCATGTAAACTTTTGGTCCTTCATCTTCATACCCAAGAGCAGCACCTATAGTTTGAGGATTGAGAGTGATGTAAACACGCTTGACGTAAGAATGGATTGAGCCATCAATCAAACGCATGTTTGCATAGAATTCCCAGACCAACCCCGGGTAAACCAGTTTCTGAATATGAACCAGAGGGGTCCATTTCAGAGCATCAAACAGAGAGGAAAAGTTGATTCCTTTGGTGGCCAGATTTTCAAGATTCACCAAGTAAGAGGGGCAGAGATGGCGTTTCAGCAGGACTTCTTTGTGAAATTCATAGAATGCACATGAGTAGAACCTAGAGGGATCAAAATGGGAATGAGGTTTGTGAAACTTGTTCTTGAATTCGAGTGACTCCGAATTCGCAGGTTCGTTAGTATCATGCAACACAAAGCTTTTCTGCCTCTTTTGAGAGCTCCTTGCATGTGGGGTGGATCTTTTCGGCGATGATTGAGAGGGCGAGGTGTGAGCCTCGTCTTTATCTTCTTCAACACTAGGTTCCTTGGCCTTTCCAGATTTGCCTCTTCCAGATGTTTTCTTGGCAACAACCTTACGGCGCATGGTTTCGGTCCTTTTGGATGGAGGGGAATGAGTAGAAGAGGAGGTAGAATGGAGATGGATATGTGTATGGGTTGGAGGTGATGAAAAAGGTGGGTTTTTTGGAATGGGGGTTCGGTTACTTCTCCTAAGTGCAGTTTTCTTTTTCATGGTAGGAGAAATGAAGAGTTGAATATGAAGAGGTGAGTGCCGAATGAGAGGAGGGTGGAAGGAGGTTAGTGGTGCAATAAAATGAGGATTGGAGAGAGATGATGGGAGGTTAATGACCATAATGGTGCGGTTATTAACCACATGGGAGTTTCAAAAAAGTGATAAAGAGAGAGTTTTCCTTGAATCAAGGGATTAGTTGGAAGGAAAAGATATGATTTGACAACATACTTCTTCCAACAAGATTTGAAAAGACAATCCAAGGGATTTTGTGATTTTATTTTTCAAAGAAGGAATAACTAACTAAACTGCCATGGTAGGGTCAGGAATTATTAGGTGGGGCCCATGAGAATTTAAATCTGCGTTGCCTCCCCCTTGATCATAGCTCCTCCATCAAGCTTGCGTTTTTATCTCGTTCAAACCTACGAGACAAAACTGAACAGAGTTAAAAATTCACAAATTTTTAATGAAACTTAAATCAAACATTCCCAAACTTTTTCCTAAGGTGCAGAATCTGTCTTCACAGAGAGGTTTTGTAAAAATATCAGCAATTTGGTCTTCAGATTTTACAAATTGAATATCAATAGTTCCCTTTTGCACATGTTCTCTAATGAAATGATATTTAATTTCAATGTGCTTTGTTCTTGAGTGCAAAACAGGATTTTTTGAAATGTTTATAGCACTCATATTATCACAAAATAAGGGTATACTATTGATTTTTAATTTGTAATCTTCTAATTGTGTTTTTAACCAAATTAATTGAGTGCAACATGCAGATGCGGAAATGTATTCTGCTTCAGCTGTGGATAAAGCCACTGTGGCTTGTTTTTTGCTTGACCACATATTGAGTGAGCTTCCAAGGAAGCAACACATGCCGGATGTGCTTTGTTTATCCACTCTATCTCCCGCAAAATCTACATCACAAAACCCTACTGCACAAAAGTCATCAGATTTAGGATACCATAATCACAAGTTCCCTTAATATATCTAATGATGCGCTTAACAGCCGTGAGATGGGATTCTTTTGGGTGAGATTGGAATCTTGAACATACACCCATACTTTGGACAATGTCCGGTCTAGAGGAGGTAAGGTACATGAGTGAACCTATCATTCCCCTATACCTTGTTTCATCCACATCTTGACCATCATCATCCTTTTCAAGTTTTGTGTTGGGATGCATTGGTGTACCCATTACTTTGGAATTTTCTAGGCCAAACTTTTTGATAAGCTCTTTTGCATACTTTCCTTGGTAAATAAAAGTACCACTAGGAGTTTGTTTAATTTGGAGGCCAAGAAAGAAAGTAAGCTCTCCCATTAAACTCATTTCAAACTCACTAGTCATGAGTTTTCCAAACTCTTCACACAAGGAAATGTTGGCCGATCCAAATACAATGTCATCAACATTAACTTGAACAAGGAGTATATCGTCATTAGATGCTTTAATAAATAAAGTAGTGTCGGTGGTACCCCTTTGAAATTGATTTTCCAACAAGAAGGCACTAAGCCTTTCATACCAAACTCTTGGAGCTTGTCTAAGACCATAAAGAGCCTTAGTTAATTTGAAAACATGATTTGGAAACTCTTTTTGTTCAAGACCGGGGGGTTGTGCCACATACACTTCTCTATCATTAAAGCCATTAAGGAAAGCACACTTAACATCCATTTGAAATATTTTGAAACCTTTATGGGCGGCATAGGCAAGAAGCAATCTAATTGCTTCCATTCTAGCTACCGGAGCAAAAGACTCATCAAAATCTATACCCTCTTCTTGATCGTAACCTTGGGCCACTAATCTAGCTTTGTTACGAACAACTTGTCCATCCTCACCAAGTTTATTTTTAAAAACCCACTTAGTACCGGTAACTTTCTTACCATCCGGATGAGGTACTAGTGTCCAAACCTCATTCTTGTCAAATTGAGCAAGCTCTTCTTGCATTGCTTTAACCCATGATGGATCCTCAAGAGCTTGTTTGACATTGTTGGGCTCTATTTGTGACAAGAGAGCAAGATTGCTAGGTTCGGCTTGCCTTTTGGTGGATGATCTTGTTGTTACACCATGAGAGGGATCACCAATGATGAAGTCATGAGGATAACCCCTCATAGACTTCCATTCTCTAGGCTTTCGGACAGGTGTAGAGCTTTGATGATCTTCTGGTGGTCTCACTGTTTCAGTTGCTCGTGCCTGCTCAGGAGCCAAAATGGAAATGTCTCCTCCAATCTGACGAGATAAAACCGGGCTGACAGATTCTTCACTTTGCACAGATTTGGGATTTTCTTTATTTGTTCCAGCCTCTTCACAATCTGAATCAATATCCTTCACAATACTGGGAATTAAGTTAGAATCACAAAAAGTAACATGTATGGATTCCTCTATTGTCCTATGCTCCTTGAGATAAACTCTATAGGCCTTGCTTGTGGTGGAATATCCAACAAACATTCCTTCATATGATTTTGGATCAAATTTTCCAAGGTTTTCCTTATTGTTAAGTACAAAATATTTACATCCAAAAACATGAAAATACTTAAGATTTGGAGGGGTTCCTTTCCATAGCTCATATGGTGTTTTCTTTAACCCTTTTCTAATGATTGTTCTATTCAAAATATAACATGCTGTGTTCACAGCTTCAGCCCATAAGAATTTAGGAATTTCATTCTCACATAGCATAGCCCTAGTCATCTCTTGAAGGCTTCTATTCCTTCTTTCAACCACCCCATTTTGTTGGGGGGTTCTAGGGCATGAAAAATTATGAGAAATCCCTAAGTCATCACAGAATTTTTCAAAATCTTGATTTTCAAATTCTCTTCCATGATCACTTCTCAAATGGGCAATTTTCAAATCCTTTTCATTTTGAATTTTCTTACAAAGGGTGGAAAAAGCATGAAAAGCATCATTCTTATGAGCAAGGAAAAGTACCCAACCAAATCTAGAGTAATCATCTACCACCACAAGACCATAATATTTACCTCCTAAACTTTGAGTTCTAGTAGGACCAAAAAGATCAATATGTAACATTTCTAATGGCCGTTTGGTTGAAATTCCATCTTTTGATTTAAAAGATAATTTTACTTGTTTGCCCAATTGACAAGCGTCACAAGTAAGATCCTTATCAAACTTAATGTTTGGAATTCCTCTAACCAAGTTTCTTTTGACTAGCTTAGAAATTTGATACATGCTAGCATGTCTCAACTTTCTATGCCAAAGCCATTTTTCAGATTCAAAAGATGTAAAGCATGTTACATTTTGTTCCTTTAAATCCTCAAGAGTTAATCCATACACATTGTTGCATCTTTTAGCTTCAAGAAGAACATTCCCAATTTTCTCACACACAACTAAACAAACAAATTTCTTAAAAATAACTTCAAAACCCAAATCACAAAGTTGACTAACACTAAGTAAATTATGTTTCAAGCCATGTACAAGGAGAACATCATTTATACAAGATGAGAGATTTTTACCCACTTTCCCAACAGCCACAATTTTTCCTTTTGCATCATCACCGAAAGTGACAAGCCCTCCATCATATTCATCAAGCTTTACGAAGAAGGTTGTCTTTCCGGTCATATGCTTAGAGCATCCGCTGTCCATATACCACATATTTTCCTTCCTTTTGGATTCTAGGCACACCTACAAAACAAGCTCAAGTAACCTTAGGTATCCAAATCTTTTTGGATCCTTTTACGTTAAACCATCTTCTATGTCCTAAGCCATTGTAATCAAAAACAATTTTATAAACCTTGTCACCGACCATTCTTTCACCGAAAAAGCATTGAATGGAAAAGTGTCCATTCCGATTGCATAGTCTACAAAATATTGGAGTTGATGTTTTGTTAAGGTAGGTGGGATCTTGAAATCTTGTATCATTAGAAGATGAAGCAATATTTTCAAAATGTGAATTTTCAGATTTATAGAACCCCAACCCAGCCTTATCATAAAAAGGTTTTTGACTAGCCAAGATGTGATTTAAACTTTCGGAACTTTGTGTAAACTTGGCTAAGTCTTCCTTAAGTCTTTTAACCTCTTTAAGCAACTCTTCATTTTGCTTAAAACAATCCACATATGCAAGGATAGAATGGTTACTTTCACAGCTTCTAACTTGGGCTCTTAACTGCTTATTCTCTTCAACAAGGTCACAAGCAGTTTCGGCCTCTCTTACTTTTTCTTTTAAAAAATTATTTTCAGCCTTGAGAATGGTGATTTGTTGTTCAAGTTCTTGATTTTCCAGCAAAAAATAGCTTATTTTTTTAGAGAGGTGGTCTATCATAAGATAAAGATCTTCAGTATTAGGGTTATGAAAGACTACCTGATCTATGTGGTCTGCCATGAGACATGTTTGTGACTTGGTCTCGGTTTCTTTATTATCATCATCAGAATCATTCTCCAAGTCTTCCCATGTGGCCATCAGACTTTTCTTCTTTCCTCTTTTCGGCTTTTCCTCCTTCTTCAGCTTGGGACAATCAGATTTGAAATGCCCCATTTCTTTGCAATTGTAGCAAGTTACTTTGCTAAGGTCTTTCTTCACTCTCCTTGAGCTGCTGCCTTTGCCTTTGAGCATAGCCATTTTCCTGAATTTTTTTGCAAACAACACAAACTCATTCTCAGAAGAGTTATCACTGGATTCATCATCCAGAGGGTTAGTCACAGAAGAAAAAGCAATTCCTTTCTTTTTTGTATCCTTTTTCAAATAGGTATTTTCAAAAGCAAGAAGATTTCCTCTCAGATCATCAAGTGTCATGGAATCTAAGCTACTGCTCTCAGAAATAATTAAAGCTTTAGTTTCCCACTTTTTTGTGAGACGTCTCAACACTCTTCTCACTAGCACAGAATCAGAATGTGTAATTCCCAGAGCATCTAAGCCAACAATGATAGCATTGAACCGTTCGAACAGTTCATCAATGGACTTTCCTTCCTTCATTGCAAACATTTCATACTCTCTATTCAACATGTCTGTCCGAGTCTTCTTTACAATGGTGGTTCCTTCATGGGTGATTTGCAATTTGTCCCAGATTTCCTTTGCCGTTGTGCATCTTGATACCCGTCGGTACTCCTCGAAGCTTATAGCACAGTTGAGCAGATTTATTGCCTTGGCATTTAACTCTACCTTCTTCCTATCTTCTTCTGTCCATCTTGCTTCAGGTTTGAGAGAAACAACTCCTTCGGCACTTGTAACAGTTGGATATTGTGGTCCTTCCAAGATGATTTTCCATAGTCTGTAATCCACTGCTTGTACAAATATCTTCATCCTCTCCTTCCAATAGGTATAATTTTTCCCATTGAAAAGAGGGGGTCTGTTGCTTGATTGACCTTCAGTTAGATTATAAGACACCACATTTGCACCACTGTTTTCTGCCATGAGGATCTTTGCTCCAAGCTGCAAAGCTTGATCTCTTTGAGACCAAGCTCTGATACCAATTGATGGTTTCAGTGGCTAAGAGAAGGGGGGGTTGAATCTTAGCCCCTTTTTGCTTGCTAACACTTGCTGAATTTAGAGGAGACTTTTCTGTTTTTAGCTCGTCCCTAGCCACGAGACTTTTTCGTTTTGTCTCGTCACTTGGCACGAGACATTTTTGGTTTTTGCTCCTGTGCAGTAGAAAACAGAAACGGAGTAGGAGAGAAGAGAGATTACACCGAGATATATCCTGGTTCAGCTGCTAAGTGCAGTGCAGCCTACATCCAGTCTCCATCACAAACATGATGGAATTTCACTATAATCTTCCAGATTACAAACTGTAAAGTGCTAACCCAACTTACAAGGGAATTCCCACAGAATCATGAAACACAACATAGATGAACAAAGAAACTCTAAGACATCTATAGCTTTTTCTTTTAATTTTGCACTCTTTGCCTTTTTCCGCTCTATGGCTTTTTCATACAAATCTCACTGTTTGTCTTTTTCCATGAGACTCAAGACATGACAAAATTAAATAGAAAAATACAAAACAGAATACATTGAAGGAGAAGAAAATCTGTAAGCTTAGGTAGCTCTGAGAATCCTGTGCCTTGCACTCTCAATGCTTACTTCTAACTCCTTGCTTCAACCAGTGACTGTTCCCCCTTTTTATAGAAGAGAGAAGCCTCCACACTTGAAGCCAAAACCCCAAGCTAACTTCTTCTTCCTTCAAGAAACCGGTTCGGGCACACAGAGAGAGAAGAGATAACCATGCAAAACCCAACATGCAATTACCTCTAGTTCTTTCTTGATCATCACCCTTCATCAATCCGAGCTCTCCATCCTTGGCTTGCTCTCCAAGATGGATTTCTGGCCCTTGATGCTTCATGATGATAATGACTTCATCTGCTTTAATCTCTGCCTCAACCATCACTTCGCCACTCTAGCTACTTCCTGTGGTGGTTGAGCAGAATCAAAGACAAGCCATGCTTCAAGAATCTCCCTGGCTGGCCGTGATCTTTTTCTTCCTTTTTGAGCATAGAGAAGCCAAGATTACCTCACCAAATCTATCCAAATATAGTGATAATCTCAGCCACAGCTCATTTTTATTTTAGTATGTTTTCTTGCCATCATTGTGATGGTCTTTAGGCTTGCTTTCTCTTCCTTTCGGTAGCTCATTTTTGCTTCGATGGCTGCCAATATTTTCTGTGTAATAACCGAAGAGAGAAAGAAGTGAGAGAGAAGAAAGAATCTGAAGAAAAGTAATTCAAAGTTGTTAAACTAATTAATTGAAAATAGCTTGTTTTTGCTTCCCTTAGTTGGCGTGTAGCAATGATGCCTTTAGTCAAATCAATCTTCTCTCACTTGCTTATATTCCCAATGTTTAAATTAGCTTTGAAATCCTTTTAGAAAGTGTAATGAAATCCGTTGGAAGCATTTGATGATTTGTTTTTCTTTGCTTCATGGATTCGGACAAAGCATGAGGAACTCTCATGGAATTGGGCTTAGTTGCAATAATAATTAAATTTCTGGCCCAATAATAACATTTGCTTTCCTGATGAAATTTGGATCAAGCAATGAGCAATTGGGAAAGCATGTAACAAACTTGGGCTTAGAGCAATCAAAATCATTTGGGCTCAAGTAACATAAAAATCAAATCAGTCATATTCATCATATATTATCAAAACCAAAGGCTGAATGTAATTTGGGCTTGCACCAGAATTTTGTTTTTCGGCCCAAACTGAACCTGCATTGCAAAAATTAATTTAATCATTTTAATTTAATATCAATAATTTTTGCAACTGATTTTATTAATAATGTTTGATCATCACATAATTGGAAATAGAGTTTTCCAAACTCATCAATATATATATATATATATATATATATATATATATTTACGTAGGACATTTTTTGATTATATTAAATACAAAAATATCAAATGGTTTTAACTTTGAATTTTTTGTAGAATAATCTCTAATAATTTTATTAATTATTATTATTATTATTTTTGAGTGACTATATATATATATATATATATATATATATATATATATAATGAATAAATTTATCATTATTTATGTTCAAAAATACAAAAAAATATAGTACAATATTATTGTGTAATCAATAATAATAATAATAATAATAATAATAATAATAATAATAATAATAATAATAATAATAATAATAATAATTATTATTATTATTATTATTATTATTATTATTATTATTATTAATTATTATTATTATTATTATTATTATTATTATTATTATTATTATTATTATTATTATTATATTTTTGGACGGAGAACTGTTATGTCTAACGGAGAGAAATGTTGGGAATTGATTTGTACATTAATTTTTTTGGGGGACTAAAATGTCCGTTTTTAAAATCCTTAAGGATTGATTTGGGTAATTACTCTACCGAAAAATGAACTGGGGACTGATTTGTCTGCCGGAGTAAAATCTTAGGGATTGATCTGTGTATTAATTTTTATTGGAGATTAAAATGTCCGATTTTAAAATCTTTGGAGACTGATTTCGGTAATTACTCTTTTTTTTTTATAAAAAAATTAACCAGAAAAAAAGATTATTAAGAGTATATATTCAAATAGGTTCTCAACAAATTTTGCATCAGACATTTTTTGTTTTTTAAAAAAATTATTATGTTAAGATTTTTAAATTTTACAAAAATACGATATATAAGTTTTTATTATAGTCAAATTTATTATTTTTATTTGGATAAATAATATGTCTTTAAAAGTATGATAGAAGAATCTATATATCTTAATTTTATAAAATTCAGAAATCTCAATATAATAAAATTTTTATAGAAATAAAAACACCTGATGCAAAATTTTTTAAAAACCTATTTAAGTATATATTCAAATTATAAACTCAAAAAACAACGTAACATACATTCAATTTGTACACATAGATCCTAAATAATGAGAAAGATAAAACATGTAAATTCATGTTTGATCATTTTTCTTGTTCACAATATATAACTAAAATTGACTAAAAAATAAAATTTCTTTTCGATTTCTATCATTTTTTTAATTTAGACAATTCGTATTTTAATAATTAAAAAATAATAATTTATCCTTTATTTTTTCTTTTCATTAGACGTATGAGCTCTTTTATGAGAATTTTCAACCAAAAATGACGAAAATTTATGTGTGGCATAACTTATATGACCTGATATTCATCAGTTTTACGTGGATGATAACCATTTGGCTGGAACTGTTTAGCTCCTACACAATCATCAAAAAGATGTCCAATAAAATGGTTACCACATCCCTTGTAACGTCATTTTGATGACTGTATGTATAGGTGATAAACAATTCTAATCAAATGGTTATCATCCATGTAAAACAGGTAAAAGTCAAATTAATCATACAAACTAATGTCACAATGCATGTAAATATTTTTTGCCAATTTTTTGCCGAAAATTATTCTCATAGAAAGGCTCATACGTCTAACAAAAAGAAGAGATGGAACGAATTGTTATTTTTCAATCGTTAAGATATAAGTTATCTAAATTAAAAAATGAAAGAGGTCGAAAAGAGATTTTACTTAAAGAAAAAAAAAAGAGATTTTAAGTGCGACGAAGCAGTTAATTGGATATATAATAAGTTCTTTAAAATGCAACAAGCCTATTGACAATCTTAATTATAAGTATAGAATAAAAAAATATATAAGTATGAAAATTGAACATATATATAAGTGAGGAATCATTGAAAAAGTCAAAAGTAAAAAAAAAGCAAGAAAGATAAGTTGATAAATGTCATAAGTTTTATTTTTTTTATAATGGTATTTTTCGAATGCATGAAGTAGGTTCTTAAATTGGGTTAGCACTTAAAAGTTAGTTGGACTTAGTTGCAGTTTATTAGTGGTGATTCAGAGATATGAACTCAGGTGAAGATTCATGCAATCTTTTTTTTTTAAGTTGAATTAGCACTTAGAAATTTGGTTATATTTGGTGTGATTTTAGTGGTTTTGAACTTGGTTTGGGCTCTAAGATTTTAGATGAATTAGGATTGTAATATTAGAATTAGTAAATGTAATTGATTTAATTATAATTAAAATTCTACTAAATTTTTTATGAAGGCTGGATATAGATTTTATTTTACTCAAAAGGTAAACTAAGATCTATGGTCACTTTTTTTTCTTCTCTTTATATTTTGATATGCAATATGAGATAAAAGAAAAATAAGCTCCTACATAATCGTGAGTTGTACAAGTTGGCATAAAAGATTTAAAGTTTGAAGTAACTTTGAGTCAACCTTGCTTCTTAGGGTCCAATAAAACCATCAGTCTAAATGTAATCTTTTATAGAATGACATATATGTCTATTGGTGATCGATGCATTTGATACATATGGACTAAGCTTATGACTTAAGAGTAGGTAAATATAGTTTCAGCTTCAGTTATTCTTAAGTACTTTGAGGTTAGGTGTTGGAATGAGTGGAAAGAATCTTGAGGTAGTGTCATAACTTGTAGCTGTTAATGTCTCAATAAGGACCCTATGGTGGGTTGGGGTGGTGTGTGGGACAACAACGGCTTCACAATTGGTTGCTTTGATCTGGATATACTTTTAAGCAAAATCAATAACAAATATGAGAGTATACTGTTAACACAGGATGCCACCTAGAAAAGAAAGAAAATGAAGGAAGAGTGAATCAAATCCTGTCAGTGAACACAAACCTAGGAAAGTTTTGGAGGAACATTTGAGATATGCGAGTGTCACAAAAAATTAAAAAATATTTTTGTGGAAAGCAAGTCACAATATAATTTCGGTAAGAGCTAACCTGGTGAAGAAAAGTATTAATGTGACCCCATTTGTTCAATTTATTTGCAGGAGAAGGAAACGGTAGAGCACTCTATACTCCTATGTGAGTGGACAAAATTAGTTTGGTTTAGAGCACAAATCCAATTATCCCCAACCAAAAATTCTATTTCAGTTTCAGCTATAGCAAACTGGCTGCAATTAAAAGTGTCCAATATAAAATTTTTGAAAAACTTATTTAGATATATATTCTTTGGTCTTCAAATTTTATTTTGTCTTTTAGCATTCATGTTATCGAAAACAAGAGCTTTAATTAGGTAAAAAAATATATTAATGGGCACCTACTTTAGAATGATTAGCTATATGGCTTAGATGAATGGAGAGCTAGAGCGTTTTTGTTTTTCGATCAATGAGCTAAATGGTTTTTTTTTTTTGGTCCAAAGGTACAGCTTATTGAAGTTGGTATTTATTGTTGGGGCTATTTTTTCTTACTGGCCTGGTTGTGGGGCTTGTGTATGTTTTATTGTGGGGTTTTGTTATTTCTTTTTTCCTTTTTAACTGATTTTTTGAGTGGTTGGAATTTATAGCTTGTGTCATGTGGATTTGTACTTTTTTGAAGTGATGAATTCAATTTCTTTTTTTTTTGGTTATACAGGAGAAGTTGGATCTAACAACCTCTAAGAGGGGGGGAAACTTAGGTGCCAGTGGAGCTTGAGCTCATTGGCAAACTGCTGAATTAATGAAAATACGTCCAGCTTAATTTGTGTTTTAGATTTCAATGGAAAATCTCATGAAACTTTTAGAAATGCCAATTCTACAGTTAGATGAGCGAGGGAGAAAGAGCCCAACATGTGAAACGGATATATAAATTAGGAACAAAATAATTGCCAACTAAATTTGGATTATTAACTTGCATTTGTAAACTTGATATGATGCTGATCAAAGTGAGATTTTAATGTCATAGTTTCTGTTTATTAGGGAATCCTCGTCTTAAAATTTAGTTTTACAATTTTTTTTTTTTTTATGTTTAACGTTGGATCAGCAACTTTCTTTACAAAAAATTTTGTAAATCAAAAAGTGAAAGTGAAATCTCGAATAATCCAATATATATTCAATCGATCTTATTATATGTATACTAAAATCAGCTATTAAAATTAGTCATTAACGTAAAACACATTAAAATATAAAATACACATTAAAAATGAGTTAAACTATATCTATTACATATTACTAATTTTATAATTAAAATGTATTACATGTCACTCATTGCAATTAAAATCAAATATTTTTTTCTAAAATTAAAAGAGTTCTATCCTCCTCTCCCTCCCCCCTTTCTCTCTCTCCACCCACTCTATCTCTATTATATATTATTATCAATGACTAATTATAAATTTGATTATCAAAATGTGCAACATAATATTTTTTAATTGTAATTAAATTAAAATTAAATTTAAAATATAGATGTATAATATTATTAATTTAACAACCAAGATGTGTTACATAACACCCTCTCATTAAAATTGGAATGAAATATTTTCTTTCAAACTTAATAAATTTCTTTCCTCTATCCTCTTATCTATCTTTCTCTCATTCTCTATTTTTCTCTATCATTTTCACTCTATAACTTATCATTTTCACTCTATTTTTTATAAATTTAATGTATTATAAAAAATACATTAAATTTATAATTAAATATAATTAAAAAATAAAAAAATATATTATTATTACTATTATATACACACTTTTTTAGTTTTTTTATTTAGTTTCAAATTTTTCACTGTTTATCTTTTTAATATATATTTTTATTTTTTAATATTTATTACATATAATTTGGAGAGAACAGTAATGTTGTGATTAATAATTAGAATTGATATTCAATTGTTTCAAAAAAATTATTTTGAGTTAATCTTATAACTATGAATATAATTTTTTTATACTAATATCTAATTATATATATATGGAGAGAGAAAAATATTATTTTTAAATAATAAGTACAAAAATTAATTATTTTTATTTATGTAATAGACTTAACATCTAATCAAATATAAAAGTATACACATTAAATTCTTTCAAATTTTAGATAATGAATATTAAAATTAATTAAAAAAATTAAATTCTTTCATATAAAAATAATAACTAAAAAATTTATTATTTGATTTATTTTATTTACATAAATCTTGATTTTCTTAGCTGATGAGGATTTTTGTCTATAAATCTTATGTGCCATAATCTATAATGTCAAGATATAGATAATGTAATTTTAAAAGATTTATATTTTCATAATGTTATTACGAATAAAATTATATATATATATATATATATATATATATATATATATACGAATACATGATGATTGATTTTAGTAGCTGATTTTAACGTGCAAATAATATTTTTGATATTCAATAAATTATTGTTTACATATCCACTACACACCTTAGCTTTTCATCAATGTAATGGTTCATTGTGAACCTTGAAAATTACCAAATATCTACGTTTTTTTTTTTTTTCATAGAAGGCCTATGAAAAAGAGTGAGATATATAGTGGGAGAAAGCAAAGGTAAGTATTTTGTCTCTATAACCTATTCTTCAAATAGCTTCGGCTCACCAAAATAAGATATTATTCGATGTGTTTTAATTAGGTTAACTTTTTTTAATATCTTCTTATTAAAAAATAGCGTATATCTGAAAAAAAATGAAAATAAAAAATTAGGTTTTAGCTGAAGATATTTATTAAAGTTACTAAAATAGAACATTTTTTATTGAAAAAAACAAATAAAAAAAGTTAATATAAGTCCATCCAATGGACTTATTATTTTAAAAACTTCCAAAAGGAATTTATTTTAAAAAATCTTAAGGAACTAATAAATAAGAGGATTTTTTTTTCTTTGGTCGAATTGAAGGAGGAACAAAGTAAATAAAGTAAAAAAAAAAATTACTTTGTAGTACAGAAAAGGAAAAAGGTGATTTATTTGTAGGAGCTGGAATTAGTTTTTGAAATTCAAACAGAAATAATGTCTTTATTTCCTTTGGGATTGTGGATACTGGCCAGTGAGAGACATTAGAGCATTTGTACATTCTTTAATTATGTAACGGTTATAACATAATTACAAATGTTCAATTTTTGAGATAAAGTTGTATAATAATTATGAATTTATGATTATGAAGGCCGCTAAAGCACTTGACCTGCTTTTCCTATTTGCTATGTTATTGCTACTTTTCCCTTTTCTTTTGCATATAATCATTCTTCTTTTGACAATAACATAATTTTCTGTGTTTCTCATCATTTGATTTATATCAACCTTTTTCTGTTGTTGGAGTCTCATAAGCAATTTAGATAATAAAAAAGCTCTACAACCAAGCATTTTAAGGAATCAAGTCATACCAGAAATTCTAACTAACTGATTTTTAATGTTTTTTCGTAATTTCATTGAGAATTTTTTGTTATTCTTTTCTGCTTTTTTAGATTTTTTGCTCTTCTTCTCTGCGTTCTCAGATTTTTTGCCTTTCTTCTTTGCGATCTCGTTTCCGATCATTATTTTACTGTGTTTTTATCAAATATTGAGAACAAACAATGTGTGATGCAAGTTTAAGTGCGTTGAACCAAGACGAGTTGGATGATGCAAGTTCGAATACAATGAACAAGGACAGTTAGATGATTTTTTTCAATCGAATGTTGTCGACGAGGTTTGATTGACAGAATAAACGTAGTTAGTTTTTGTTACGTTTATCTTCGTTAAAATCCGTGTTGATGATTAAGGATTTAAATTTGATTGAAATATGAGTTTTGAATTGTTTTGAATTTGATTATAAAAATATGTTTATGTTACGTTTAATTAGAGTTTCGGTATTTTTCAGAGATAAAGAATGGTGTTGTACTGATAAGTTCATTTTTGTTATGAATTGGTTTAAAAAGACTAGTGTTACTGATTTGGTGTTTTGTACATTAAATTTCTGCGCTAAATAGAATTAGTGATTGTGTGTTTAGTTTATGTGATTTCCATTTAGCAATGAGTTGATGAAATTTTTTTATTTCAAATATGAATAATCTCGTTGTTGTTTTAAGTTAATAATGCTATTGTATTGACTAGTTTTTTTGTGTTATTGCAGTTTGATGTTAATGAGTAGTTATTGCAGTTTGATGTTGATGAGCAGTTTTTACAAAGATTATGCTAAAGTTGTAGGTTTTGCTACCAAAATAAGAAACACAAATAGAAAGAAAAATGAAATCAAATTAATTACATGCAATAGAGAAGGAAAATGGAAATCCAACATATCTCCTACTGAGAAGACAAACCCGTCAGCTAAATTAAATTGTTCTGCAAGAATTTATGTACATATATTGAAGGAGATTGGTGTTTGAGTTATTTCCAAGGTTGTTTTAAATCATTCACATACATGCTATCTAAATCAAGAGGAGATGCTTAAACAACATAGGCAGCTAAGTATGTTTGACTATCGCACAATTAAGAATAACGACGAAGCTGGTATTAGGCCAAGTAAGACATATCAATTCTTTGTTGCAGTAGTAGGAGGTCATCGTGAACTAAAATTTATTGAAAAAGATGTTAGAAATTATATTACGAGGAAAGTTTATAATGTTTCTGAATAAGGTGATGCCAAAGAATTTGGGACATACTTATTTAATGAAAGAAAAGAATCAACTTTTTTTATAAGCTTGAACTTGAGGCTGGTGAATCAATTAAAATGTTTTTTGGGCTGATGCATGAAGCTAGTCTACTTTTGAGTATTTTGGAGATGTTTTGTTTGATACCACTTATAATACAAAAAGGTACTTTGCTAGTCTAAAATATTTTCAGTGTCAATTATAAATAGTTATTGTGATTTTAGAAATACATATATGATTTTTGTTGTTATGTTGTTGAGTTCAGGTATAATTTGATTTTTAGTTCTTTTGTTGGTGTGAATTACCATAATCATTTTACACTTCTTAGATGTGCTTTAATGAAAAATAGAAATTTTTTGGAATAAAATAAAAAAATTATTTCCACAAAAAAATATTCTGGGATTATTATATATCCGGAATCCAATTTTTTTGGGTGCGGGCAAGTTCACCGTAACCCTCAGTGAACGTTGTCAAATTCATAAGGTCTGCCGTGCTTTTCGGCAAACTTCACAAAAAATGTATGGCGATTTTCAAGGTTTCTGTGCCTTTAATTTAAGAAGAACATATAATATGACTAAAAGTCTTAATTCTGAAAAAACTAGTTTGGGTGAGTGGGGAGTTGAATATTGGATAGACAACAAGCATGACTTCTTTAATACCATGTGGCGGCAACGACAACAAAATTATCATTGTCTCTATTTGAGGAATACACAGGAACAAGCCATTTTAAGAATATGTACTCTTGAAAACTCATAAAAAATGAGATGAAATTACATGTTCAAGTTATTATTTGTTCAATTGTGTGTGACATATATGCAGGGAACAATGGTGTAGCAGGAATGGTGCTTCCCAATACTAAGATGGAAGCGGTTATGAAACTGATACTTTTTTGTGAAGTTCGCCGAGGGGCATGACGAACTTGTCCCTCACAAAAAAAAAATTGAATTTCAGGATACAATCTTAGAATAATTTTTCTGTGGAAATAATTTTTTATTTTATTTCAGAAAAAAATCTTGAAAAATGAGGATATTCAATAATTTAAATGGTTATTTGAATGTTAGCTTCGTTGCATGGGAGGAAAGGCTCCAAAAGGCATTTTTATCGATCAATGTACGTCAATGCAAAGGGCTATTGAGATTTGCATGCCAACTATAATTCATAAGTGGTGTATTTGGCATATTAAGAAGAAAATTCCACAAAAATTAAATGACTACAAGAGACATGAAGAAATTCAACAAGCAATGGGTCATGTCATTTGGAACTCTTTTACAAAAGATGCATTTGATAGACAATAAGTGATTGTCAAGTAACAGTGGCTTTATTAGATATTTCGGTGTTGTTGAATTGTAATAACATTGCGAAATTATATACATTTTGGGTGTTGTGCTGTCTGATTTACTATTTTGATGTTTTTTCAGAATTTTTTGAAGATTGGCATTTATAGATAATAATATATCTAGATCACCATTTTTGGGCTGGGATGAGAAGCACACAAAGGAGTGAGAATATGCATGCTTATTTTCTAACAAGTTTATTACACACAATAGCTCATTGATTCAATTTGTTAAACAATATTATAATTGCCTAAAAAGTAAAGAGCAAAAAGAGAGAGAATCTGATGCTGCAGATTTTCATACTATCATACCTTGTGCAACAAAGTCACCAATAGAAGCTCAATTTCTGCACGTGCATACTCATGTGAAGTTTAGGGAAGTTCAAGTACAATTCAGAGGAAAGGTGAATTGTATCACAAGATCAATAGAATTCGCTCTAGGTTTCACAACATATGAAGTTTTATAACAGGTTTTAAACTCCAAATTCAACAAGTTTGTGGTTACATATGATGCAATATCATGCGAAGTAAAATGTCAATGCTTATTATTCGAGTCAAGAGGCTTTTTGTACCATCATTGTTTGAGTGCATTAAGTTTTAAGCGAGTAGATAAAGTGGCACCATGATGTATATTGGAACGTTGGAGTAAGAATGTAAAGAGGAGGCACATGCATATCAAGAGCAGTTATGGTGAGCCTTTATTGGAACTAAGAAGTAGGAAAATTGATAATTTGGTGATTCGATCACACAATATATGTGAATTTGCATTAGAATCGGAGGAGTTGACTGCGATTTTGCAGTGCGCTTATGATAATGTGATGACTGAGATGCAAGAACATAAAGTCAAAAGTAAAGAAAAATACTTGTTATCACATGAAAATGCTTCGTTGGATCAGATTAACGACCTTCAAAGTCCGCCACTTGTGAGAATAAGAGGACGTCCCAAAAATAGAATGAGATCAAATACTGAAAATCAAATTGCAAATGCATCAAAGAAAAAGAAAAAGAAAAAGAAAGCTGTTAGTGAGATAAAATTAATGTGCTTTGATTAGGTAAAATTGAGGTTTTGCATATAAATACTTGTGCTAATATATGTTTTAACTTTTGTAGTTGAACTTTTTAGATGGTGGATCAATGGCGCAGCCAAATTCAAGCCTTTATCACAGACAAATTATGAATTATCAATTCAGAGATTCAATGCAATAAAATAGGACCTTTGGTTAATTTGAATGGCATTCGGTGTTATCCGTTTAATATAATGAAATTGATGTTTGCTTTTTGAATTATGTTGTGTTAATGAATATTGAATTTTAGGTGTTATTGTGTTTGTTGAATACTGAATTTTAGTTTTCTACAATTGTCTGGTGGTAAATAGTTTTGGATTTTAATATCAGCAATTTTTGGTGTTTATTATAATGAAATACAACTTTCTTTTCTGCAATGGTGTTGTGATAAAGAGTTTTATCTGTTAATATTAACTAATTTTAGTGTTGCACCGTATTAAACAATTTACTATCTATCATTTTTCATCAAAACACATCCAAAAAATATAGAATTTTCTAATATACGGACCTGTTATTTTTCAACATGTTTACAAAGAAACATTATCCATAAAATTCAAAAAGAGAAGTATTTTTCAATATATTTACAAAGAAACAGATCCATAAAATTCAAAAAGAGAAGTACAACATTCATCCTATTTACTTTCTATATCTCCTGATAAAAATTTACAGAAAAGGCTTATAATTGCAGTAGATGGCTTGGAGAGTCTTACGGCTTCAGATTCTTCGATGGCTTTTTGCTTCAATTTATTTGTTTCGTCAAAGAGAACTCATGAAGCATATTCCTGTCTAAAATGATCAACTTCATCCTATAAATGAAAGAAAATTATTAATCTATTTTAATTTAGAATTAGAGAATTAACTATGTTTAAATATACATACTTGATGGTTATCAGTGGCTGAGAGAAGGAGTGTTGAATCTTAGCCTCCTTTTCTCCTGAATATTACTTTTTTCTTTTTCAATGAAACTTAGGTGATATTTTTATTTTTGTCTCGTATTGAGTTGAGAGACATTTTTATTTTGTCTCCTGAATAACAAAAATAGAAGCGAAGTAGAAAAGAAGGAGCAACACCCAAATGTATCCTGGTTCAGCTACTTAGTGCAATGTAGCCTACATCCAGTCTCCATCACAACAGTGACAGAATTTCACTATCTTTCAACATGATTACATTCAACAATTCTCCCTAGGATCTACCCAATCCTATCTGGGACAAGTCCAGATTCTAACCCAACCTGAACTTAACTAGGATTCAAACATAGCTTTCAACAGCCAGGTGCTAACCCAACTTGTAAGAGAATCCCCTCAGGATCATGACAACAAAAAAAAATACATATAAAAGATTTTTGAGATAACTATGGCTTTTTCTCCAAGTTTAACCCTCTGCCTTTTTTCACTCATTGGTTTTTTCTTACAAAACCTCACATTTTGCCTTTTACCAATGAAACAGATAGACTAAACTGAGAAAAAGAAATATTCAATGAAAACCATGAAGGAGAATAATTTACAACTCAAAAAGCTATGGAAACTTAAACATGCGCTCTCACTCCTTGCTCTAATCCTTGGCCGTTCACCCCTATTATAGAGGAGTGAAGCTTCCAGGGCTTGAAACTTTCTTCAGCACATGTTGGTTCTCTTCTCCCAATACACAGATGCAGCAGCGGCGTTCACAGAGGAGAGAGAGGGTAAAAGTAGTGACATACAACCATACCTTCAATCTTCTCTTTCAACCTTTTTCTTCAAGAATATTGAATATGAGCCGTGCATTCTTGCTTTGTCTCCAAGTTTGTTTATTGACCATAGATTCAAGCAGAGCATCATTGACTTCACATTTTTCATATTTTTCAGAACGGTGCTTGTGACCTAGTTGATTTCTTCAATTATCCTTGATGAAGCACAAATGGGGAAATTACCTTTTTGTGATTCTCCTTTTTGAAGGAATCTTCCCTCTTGTTGTAGTCCTGAAACTTGCTTGAAATTGGCAACAACCCTTTTGTTCTACACCGAACCCTAGTGGCAGAACTTTTCAATTCATTCTTTCTTCTTTGTTCAAAGAGTGATGTGATAGATGAGAGAGGAGAAAGAAGAGAGAGTTTGGCTTTTTGGTGGATGAAGTGAATATAATGAATTCAATTAAAATGAAATAATTTCATGTGATGGTTCCAATGAAATGGAATTTGAATCACTTAGTTACTGTCTAAGTGAATGAATAGATTTGAATATTAACCACCGTTGGACTTTGGTTTGATTATGGGTTTGCTTATGTTCTTGGGCTTATTTGTTTTCTTTCTTCCTCATGGTTCAACCATTCAATCTTTGGATCAAGATTGTTGGAATGAATAGTTTGTTCAAGCTGAACTTGATATTGGGCCATATTTTTTTCTTATCTTCCTTGTTCAGATTGCTTGCCTTCATAGCCATTCATTATATGATATGAGTGTTTTGTTTAAATCATATTGGGCCAGATGTAATATGGGCTTATTTTTCATGCTTCTTAGCCCAATGTGAATTAATTAATTTCCTGCACACAAACACAATAAGACCATACAAACAAATAACCCAATAATATTTAGTCATCGTCTTAATAATAGTTTAGTTCTCTAAACTCAACAATCTCCCTCTTGATGACAAACATTATTAAATGAATTAAAATTGAATGAGAGCAGTTTTTAGAAACTTTCCTTTGATATTTCCTTTGGTTTGAAGCTCCCCCTTTCTTTTGATCTCCAAGCTCCCCCTGAATGTTTGCTTTTCATAACCTGATACCAACAAGCTTTACACTGAAATAATGCCAAACATCCAATAATTTTCAAACAATTTTGTATCTTAAGGAACCTGTTCAATCATATGTCAAAGTTTGCAAGGCTATTATCAATTCACAAATACCATCAGCCAACCTTGAAACAAGCATGAATCAGAGCTAATTCAACTATTAATTAAAAGCTATTTATTTCAAAAGCTCATATGCTAAGCTATAAACAATATTCACAACCAGATTCAAATTGCAGATTTTAAAACACATTCAAATTATTTAAACACAAATTCACATTATAAACAGTAGCTTCAAACATCGTCATCATAGATCAAGATAGAAACAGACAACAGCCTTTCAATTCATCTTTCTTTCTCCTTTTTTTGTCATTAAGGAGGGACACCTGCATGGAGAAACAACTAAAATCCAGATAAAAGTGTAAAGGTTAAGTGATAGTCATTCAACAGAGTTCAACCACTAAAATCCAGAAATAGAACAAAAACTAGTGATAAACCAATGTTTCAAAAACAGTTTTTCAGCAGCAACATCATGGAGCAGCCTTAATAAAAAATTCAGATACCGAAACAAAATCTATAATAAGTATATGCAATATTCACAATCAGAGTAATATGAATAATCATAGCTACATGAAATAATGGTTTAAAACAAAGAAAATTTGCAGCCAATCTCAAGCATCATAAGTTCAACAATTTCAATATAACTGTTTCAATTTATTTTTACACAATACTTACTCCTTCTTTTGTTATCAAGGAGGGTAAACCTGCACAAAAAATAGTTCAATATGCAAATCACAAGTGCAAAACAGGTAATAGCGTTAGTATCATAAAAAATTGTAAGAAAATAGCAGCATCAAACTGGGCTAGACATCAGATCCCTCATAAATCACACAATTGCATCTCAGTCATCACATTATCAGAAGCGCACTGCAAAATCGCAGTCAACTCCTCCGATTCTGATGCAAATTCATATATATTGTGTGATCGAATCACCAAATTATCAAATTTCCTACTTCTTATGAATTAGTAGTAAAGGTTACCATTATATCTAGTGGGATGCAGTATATGAGCTCTTGAAATCTTTTAGATTTTTCTCTATTTAGAATATAACATATTGCAAAGACCACCTATGAAAACAAATAACACAAATTTTTTAAATGCATGGCACAATAACTCATAAGAAAAATCATTAATGTTATAGCACAAGAACGTACCACATTTTCTACATGTCTTGTTGGTTTTAGAGACATGAAGTGGAATCTATATCCCTCGTATTGAGATTTGTGATTCAACACGTATATGATTTTGTACTCATTGCTCTCCCCATTTTTGTTATTTTTTATTTATTGCCCAATGGTAGCATTTTTCCTTGAGCTTCTCTGTTATTTTGTTCTGTTTTATTGGAGTCTTGAATTTATTAAGAAAGTTCAAAGTTGGCTAAACATTCTCCAAATTTTTCTCTGGATCATTCTTCTTAGCGTAGTCCAATGCTACTTCAACCTCAGCATCCATCACTTTAACCAAATTTTCTATCTCTTCAGTCAGTGATGAGTTGGGTTCTATAATAGTACTATAGTAGTTTTAGTGCTTATAGGACTTATGCCAAGGTCAAATAACGGTCCATAGAAGTTACTATCCTGAGAACTGTAGGATGACACAGAAAATTGTTTAGAATAAATCAATACTATGAAGCAATACATCACAGAATAACTAATAAAATAGCACAAAAATTATAAAAAAAAATATATATATTTAACTAAAACTTATGCATAAAGAGATTCTTGGGCTTGTTGTTCAGGTTATAGAGGATTAGAGGTGGATGTGTGTGTTTGTTGTTCTTAGGCTTGTTGTTCAGTTGGTGGAGGATTAGAGGTGGATGCATCTACTTGTTGTTGAGGTGGTATAGGATGAATTGTTTGAATTAACATTCTAATGAAGGCAAACAAAAGTGCATATTATTAAAATAGCACCAAATACAATATAGAATAACTGACGGAATATCACCAAAATTTTAAAAAATTATACTTAACTAAATGAAAAATATTAGATTCATTAAAATAGAAAACTCATGTATCATCCATATGCATTTGTTGTTCAGCATCAGTCTCACTCCCAAAATTAACAGTTGGGCTACTAATGTAAAACACAAGAATTTATTTTGTGAGACATGAATATGGTCTTAATAACATAAAAAGTGTGCAGTATCAACTCAGAGATAGGATATGTTACTTACTTGTCAGACTTTGGTGCATCTTCAAGTTTTGGTTCCTCCTGGATTTCTTTTTCAGCAGGAGGAAAATTTTCTTCCTCTATTGTTGCTTCTTTAACTTGGACATTTTTCTCCACTTTTTTTTTTGGCACTTTCAAGCTGAATAGCGCCAAAATTATATCAAAATAGCACAAAAATTATTGAATAGGAATAAAAGAATTATGTTATATATGAGAACTTATATGGCTGCAGGAAGTAAACTTTTTTTTTTCCTTTTTTCATGTTTTTTTTCTTGAAAAAAAATGTAGAGGGGATTTTTGTGTTTTTTTATAAGAAAAAAGATATGAATTTATGAACTAAGCTATTCATATTAAAAAATACATAAGTTACACAATGATAACACAGTAAATTTATATTTAAGAAATAAAAAAAACAGTAAGAGAAATTATATGGGATCACTTGGTATATTTAAAGACCCTTAATGCTTGACTGTCTTTGAAACATAGGATCATTCTCACTCAAATTGACAGTCGGTATTCTAAGAGAAAAGAACATCGTTTAGAAAATTATATAAAGAAACAAAAAGAAAACAATATAAAATCTTGATTTTACCATTCTGAAGAAGTACGGTGAACTTCTGTTGAGTCTTTTTCACTTTTTTGTTGATTAGGCTGAACAACCTTTCTTTTTTTCTCTGTTATTTTTATGGAACATCTTTCTCATTGGCCTTCACTTCTATAGGTTTGTCATTCTTCTTTGTCCTTCTTTTTGGTTGTTTTCTTTTTTTAATTTTCTCCTTTCTTTCTTTTCTTATTAAATAGAAAAAATTTTGATCAATAAATAGAATATATTTTTAAATAAATATATAGCTTCTGAATCTTATTCATAGTTAGAATCACTCCTTATTTCTGAAGATGAAAGTTCTATAACAAGCTTCTTTTCACTCTTCTTCTTTTTATCATTTTTTTTTGCTTGAGCTCTGCTTTTTTTATGAGGCCTTAAAATAGAAATTTAATTAATTAGTATATTTAGTACAATAAGACAGAAATTTAGGTGTTAATTTGAATGACATTTGGTGTTATTTTGTAAAGAAATAATGATATCAAAATTTGAAAGAAATGAGTACTTTTATTTTACCATTTCTTCCTTCTCCTCATGTTCAATCCTGTCAACAAGCAACTCTCTTGTCCAGTGGGCAACCCACGGTGGTCTGGGTGTCGTACTGGATGTGGTATCAACAAATTTGTGCTCATGAAAGTATACAATGATGAGTGCAAAAAGACACCCATCAATCGAGTATTTTTCTTTATTTTTGTGACTCTTTATTCCTTTAATTAGGAAGTTCAGCACATGAGTAACCCAATTCCGCCCTTGTGTGTTTTCAGTATTAAGGATTGCTAGCATGTAAATTGGGTAGACTTTGCTCATGATTGTTGGCAATAAGAAGCATTTTTGGATGAAGAAAATGAACGTTCTCTTGAATTTCAACATATTTTCCTCTCCATCCATGCTCATTTCCAACAAAGATTTTGTCTAAGAAGACAATGAAGAGCCTTTGAAGCTTTCAATAACTTTCTTTTGCTCCTCAGTGATGCTTTTATTTATAATCTTTTCTGGAAAAATAACCCCTACAACAATACCAAAACAGGTAAACAATACCAACGTCATCAAAGAATAAAAATACCAAAATTTGATCATGAGAATAGATTATAGAAGCAAAATTTACCGGTTGTATTTAAGCCCAGGGCATCCCTTGTTTTCATAAAAATCGAAGGAATTAGTTAGTTCCTTCAGAAGCTTGTGTGTCACATTTAAGGATGGGATATGGCTCAGAGTACCAAATACCATTTCATCCACAATAACTTTTTTCTCTTTACTCAGTTTTCTAAAAAACATTAGCTATAGTTCTTGCAGAGCACCGCAATCATGAGTTTTCTACAAAGTAATTGGAAATTATGTTATAAAATTTATTTATACAATAAAAATAGAGTTGTTTTATTGAAAATATGCTTACATCATATTGTGGTGCCTTCTCAGCTTTAATGTTCTTCTCAGCAACTATCTTCTTTGTCATTTTGTCTATAAGGAATAAAAAGGATGAATCACACTAAATCTAACTCATAATAAAACTCGAAAATTATAAATGATTACACCAGAAAACTCATCAATATGGCTTAAATCACATAAGAAACAATACAACTATATAGAGACTCCAAATCCAAACCTATGACATGAATCATACTGAATTTAACTCATAATAAAATCTGAAACTTGCAAATAATCACACCAAAAAATTCATCAAAATGACTTAAATCATATAAGAAATAATACAACTACATAAACATTCCTAATCCAAACCTATGACAAGAATCACACTAAATCTAAATCAAAATGATATCGAAAATTACAAATGATGATATTAGAAGACTCATCAACATGAATTAAATCACATAAGAAACAATATAACTACATAAAGACTCCAAATCCAAGCCTATGACAAGAATCTCACTAAATCTAAATCACTAAAACTTGCAAATGATGACACCAAAAGACTCATCAACATGGCTTAAATCACATAAGAAACACTACAACTACATAGAAACAGAAATGCACGATTTAGAATCAAGTTACCTTCAATAATGCTTCGCCTTTTGTCTTTTAGAAATGCACAGAGAGATTTGCTAAGAGCTTTTTCATTCGGTGTTGTTGTTGATGATTTGAAATCTAGCCAGAGAGCTTCGGTGAGAGATTTTTCATTCGGTGTTATTGTTGATGATTTGAAACCTAGCCAGAGAGCTTCGGTGAGAGATTTTTCATTCGGTGTTATTGTTGATGATTCAACCTATCACAGAGAATTTTGCTAAGAGATTTTTGAGAGTTGTTTGAAGTTGAAATGAGGTTTTGAAACGGTCTTTCGTGTTAAAGAGTGTGCATCAAAATGTCGTGCGTGTTAGAGAGTGAAAGCGTGTTTGCACGCACTAGGTAATAAATGCGACAGGAATCAAGGACTCCATGATGATGTGACAATCATGACTTTTGAACCCAGCAAGCCTACCCTGTGACAAGTTTGCACACCTGCCCAGGTTAGAGGCGTAACCATCGAAAAACCTTAATCCTCTAATCCACTTACAAATATTTTGTCTCTGCTCCTTCGTTAGAGTGAATACTACCTTGGGTTTAGCTCACCGCTCGTTATCAAGTCTCTTTAAGTTCAGATATGGCCGCCTTATCATTGTCCTTTATTCGCTCATCGTCCATTACTGTGTGCATGATATTATTAAACATGTTTTTTTCAGTGTGCATCACATCAAGATAATGTCAAACCAAGTTGTCTTTCCAATAAGGAAACTCCCAAAATATCCTCTGTTTAGTTCAATTATGCTCCCTGCCATATCCCAAATGTCTCAGACCTATCCCGTTATCGACGATCTGTGGGATTCTTCTGACACGCTGCCAAACTTGCCTACCACCCAACCTCACAGGTGTCTCTTCTTGTTCAGTTTTATTCCTTTTGAACGAGTCCTTGTTGTGACGAAAAGGATTATCCATATCGAGGAATCTTTGATGGCAATCAAACCACAAATTCTTACCGCCATTCGTCAACCAAAATATCTTTGTATCCTCCATACAACTGGAACATGTCATTCTGCCCTGAGTGGACTAACCTGACAACATGCTGTATGCAGGAAAGTTGTTAATGGTCCACATCAATGCTGCTCGCAGTTGGAAGTTTGTCTTCATCGAAATATCATATATTTGTACACCATGGATTCACAATTCCTATAATTCGTCCACCAAAGGCTGCAAAAAGACATCTATTTTGGTTTTTGGATTGTTGGAACCAGGTATAATGCAAGTTAGGAACATGTATGTGTCCTTCATGCACATTTCGGGACTCAGGTTATAAAGTGTCACGACTGCAGGCCAATAAGAGTACGTGTTACCAAAATTGGAATTTGGTGCGAACCCAGAAAGCTAGTCTAACGTTCTTGGGCTCACTCGTAAATGTAGGATAGACCCAATCAAAATGCTTCCAAGCTTCTCCGTGTGACAGATGCATCATGATTCTATCATCTCTCTTGTTGCTACTATGCCAGGTCATGTGAGGGGTTGAACTCATCGATGCATACAATCGTTTTAACCTGCGGATTAAGGGCAAGTAGTGCATCCGTTTCATTGAAATTCTTTTTAACTAGCATTTACCAAGCTGTTCTCTCTCGACTTGGAACCTCAGTGATATACAAAATCTGCATTCATTAAGGTCTACATCTGTCTTGTAGTACAACATACAACCATTCAAATAACAATCAATTTTCATCGCATTTATATCTAATTTTGAAACTAGCTTCCTTGCTTCATAGTGGTTTCAGGGGATGCCAGTTGACCCTACAGGTACTAGTTCGTTGAAAAGGGTGGCCCACTTATCAAAAGACTCTTGGGTATGATTTGACTCCGACTTAATACTCATTATTCTAACACACACAGATAATTCTGAAAGAATGCACCCTCGTATAAAGGTTTCACAGTATATTCTAACAGATGATAAAATCTCTTCACTTCCGGGTTAGGCTCTTCTTCAGCCTCTTCAAATTTTGTAACACCTGTTGTATCACACACTATCTCATTGTATCTCTCTTGGTTAGCTTCCCAAGTTATTTCATCCATGTTTAGGTTTCTCACCACCCAAACCCTCGTTGATTGACAGCCGAACCTATTCAAATTAGAGGCCAGTTGATTCCCTACTTATCCACTTCTCCATGTTCCGTCCACATTCAATACCTATCCTTGAACCCGTTTTGGTAGAGGTGAAGCGTTATGTCTGCAGGTCCTAACCACTTAGTCAACCGACACTTTTGACATGGACACCTAGATACCCCTTCAGACATAAATGGTTCCATGTTGAAGACATACACGACAAACGCGTCAATTCCCTCAAAGAATTCGAGTTTAACCCCCCTGGGCCATCATTATCTCTCTCATACATCCATAAACGATGACTTGGAATCATACTGAAACACACACCTTAGAATTCAATGAACAATAGAAATTATTAATTTTTTTAGAAAATTCAGCAAAGTATTCCCTATAATTAGAATCTCCTATCGAATACAATTATTATTTTCTAACAAACAAAATACGTTTTAAACAATTTAGACAATAATTCGACATAACTTTTCCTTAATTCAGCGATATCCAACAAATAAATACGACAATTTTCACATAGGAAACAGCTGCAGGCATAAATCAACCACATGCATGCATTCAATAAAACATCAAATCCTAACTGTTCTAGTGCACAATCCCTTATTATAATTCCATAATTTTCCAATAAACAAGGTTTTCAAGAAGGTGCCACTACGTGACCTTCTCCCACTTCCGTCCTAAAAATCTATCCTAAGAAAAGTAAGTTCAACATAAAATTTAAACAATTCATTATATTAAGAGATAGAAAATTAACCTGAAATATTACTGTACATGCAACAAATGGAGGAAACTCCAATTGAGCTTAGAGGAAATAGCACCGTCCTAATAAAAAAATTACTTATTAAATTCACAAGTTGAAACTAATTCGAAAATTAATTTAAAAGAATAGGTAAAACTTGTTATTTCAATTAATTAAAATCTAATTCTTAATTCAATGAAACTAACAAGAGGCATGACAAATTCTAATTTTTATTTACATTAAATTAACACAACAACTCCTAATAACATACTTCATTAAACAAGTTTAACCATTGAATTTATAACAACCCTAGCAAAATGTTAAACTCACAAAATAATATGAAAAATATAATAACGATACCAACAAACCAATATGAAGATAGTGGTTGCAGTCTCATATATATTTCATGGTGATAGAGGCGGCAGCGACGACGATGTAAACAGCAACTGCAGGGGAGGGTGCGACGGAGACAGTAGCAGTAGCAAATTCGACGAGCACAAACAGCGGTGGTGAGAGCAAACAAGGAGAGAGAGAAGAGAGAGAGAGAGAGAGAGAGAGAGAGAGAGAGAGAGAGAGAGAGAGAGAGAACGGCGTCATACAAGTGAAGGGGAAGGGCTTTGCATTTGAATTTAGTCTCAATTTTACCGTCGGATTCACCAAAACGATGCGTTTTATTAAATGAAGATACCATCGGATTCTTCCATCGCTAAATCCGATAATAGAATTGTTACACGTGAGTTCCGTCTTCGCGCCAACAATTACCGTCGGATTTAGCGACAAAAAATCTGTTTTGACAGTAACCCTTTATGGCGACGAATTTCTGCCGATACATATTGACACTAATTTCGACGATAAATCTCACGGTACTCAGTGTTTTCTTGTAGTGCGTGGTGGGCAAAACAGACGCGGAGGTGTAGCGGGAAGATGCAGAGGCGGGGGAGCAGTGGGGAAAAAAGGGGTAAAGGAACTGGATATAATTAAAACAATCTTAATTCTATAATTTTTTTTTATTTTCAAATTACCTTAAAGTTTGTTTCTGTATTTTAAATTAAATTTGAATTCTAACATTTTAATTTCATTAAACAAAAAATTTTTAACCTTTTCAAGTTAATCTAAATATGATAATTTAATATTTTAATATTAAATTTAAATTTTATATTTTTAATGCATTTAAAATTTTAAACAGCATTGTCTTAATAATATATTTTTGTTTTTTATTGATATTTTATAATTTTAAAATTAATTTTTAAAATAGATAATTTTTTTTAAATCAAATCTTAAATTTTAAATTTAAATTCTAAATTTTTTTAAGTTAAATTAAATTTTTTAATCAAATTAGAAATTTTAATATTGAAAAACGTTTTAGTCTTTTTTTCAAAAATATTCACTAATTAAGATTTTTCAAAATAAAAAATTAGAAATACTTTTAAGGAACAAACAATGTTCTTCTCCTTTGTCCTTCTAATTAACAAGGGAGCAGAATTTAAACTAAAAAAGAAAATTACATTTTGAATTTTGAATAGAAGGTAAATTTTTTAATTCAAATAGTAAATTAAAGGTTTAATTATCCTGTCAGTCTCTATAATTTCACCAAATTTTCAATTAGCTCCTTATACTTTTTTTTCTTTTAAATTAGGTCTCTATACTATATCAGATTTTGTAAGTAAGTCCTTACCGTGACAAAAACGTTGAAATTAATGGAATATTCTGTTAAACTATATAGAATATTCAGTAAAGTGTTAGATATATTCGGTTTGTTTAACGGAATATTCTGTTAATTCCATCGTTTTTGTCACGGTAGGGACTTAATTACAAAATTTGATATGGTATAGGGACTCAATCGAAAAGAAAAACAATATAGAGATCTAATTAAAAAATTAGTAAAACTATAGGATCGACAGAATAATTAAACCTAGATTAAAACAAGATAAGTAATAAAGAAAAAAAATGTAAATTTCTGTGCTTATACACCTAAATTTTATATTTATTTTATTTATATAAAAAACTCTAATATTCTTTCATAAATATATGCTTACACAAAATAAATTTTATTTAAAAGGGTAGTTTTATTTTTTCAAAATCAATTATAAACTTGTTTTAGTTTTTTATAATTAAATTAAATTTTTAATTCAAATTAAATAAATTAAATGTTAAAACATATTTTAGTCTTTTAAAAATAATCTTAAAAGAGTATTTTTTTATCTTTTAATTCTTTTAACTCTTTGTTTCTGTTTTTGTCATAATTTTATAATAATTTAATATTAATTCAAAAATAAAATAAACTCAAATTAAAACAATAAAATAAAAAAAATTAGTCTAAACAAAATGTTAATGTTCTATTTTTTTCTTTCTTTTAAATTATGGAGTAATAAAACTTTATATCCATTTTTTTTAGTTAAAATATGCTAAAATTCTGTATAATTTTAGAATACTAAACCACATGTTTACTATCTTATTGTTAAAGTAATCAACTTATCATTTTATTATTTTAATGATTTTTTATTTTTAAAAATCTAGATACTCAAGCCAATCAAGTATAACGTAAATAACATAATCTCTTCATTTTTAATCAGAAGTTTTAAAATTGAGTTCACTTTTAATTTTAGAAAAAAAAATTAAATACCAAAAAAAAAACTATATTGTAATTGAAAGGAAGGCAGCGGTGAACCAAAAAGAAAGGGAAGATAGCAAAACCGACACTGATCAATTTAGTTGAACTAAGTTTCCCAATGTTGCGGAACGATGACATATTTTTTGTTTTTTTTTTTGTTTTTTTTTTTTGTCCAGGTACGATGACTAAGATTAAAGATGATAAAATGGTGAGATTTTGTAGCTGATTTTTTTGGATATGATTTGGGGGTGTGAGTTATGCTGGGATATGATCATTATGGGTGATTTACACTGTTATGACGGCGTTGCTTTTTTGGAATTTTGGGGAAAAGAAATCGGACCCACCGATTTCAAGCCGAGAGAAAGTAACACAAATCGGTCCCACCGATTTGTGTTAGGGAGAGGTTGAGGAGCATGAAATCGGTGCCACCGATTTCTGGGTGGAAAAAGACGTTAGCTGAAGAGTGCAGTAATCGGTGGGACCGATTACTGGAGGCAGAAAATTTTATTTTAATCCGGAGTGCACCAATCAGACCCACCGATTTGGGGGTGCAGCGGTCGGTCCGTCCGATTTGCCCGTTAGTGCATACAAAACCGGATGGTGAGTTCACAAAAGCCCCATTTCTTCCTCGCCGGTCTCAGCTAATGTTCATCCTCTTCTCTTTTCTTCTCTGATTCTTCTCCTTCATTTTTGTAAAAGAAATTTCTGTGAGGTTGAGAATAGTCAAGTACGTGTAGTGTTATGGATGATAGAGTTGTATTGAAGATTTATTATTACGGACAGATCTTATTGCAAACATATGAGGGAGTTCAATTTGTGTGTGAAAATCCATTAGATGTTGTTATTCCGTTCACATTGTCATTTGAGAAATTGAAAGGTGTGATTTGTGAGAAGATAGATTCTCAAAGATGTAGGAGAGTATCGTGTATTTTGTACAGGTATCATTTACCTGTGTTTGGTGGGTTTGTTCAATTTTAGACCAAGTACGTGACGGACGAAGCGAGTATGCATGAAATGTTTTCAATGTACATGGAAAATCGCCACCGAATGTCGTGCATCGAGTTATATATTGAGTTTGAGCAATCTGAAGCGGACCGTAACATTGAATTGGAAGATTATAATAGTGAAAGTGAAGATGAATTTGAAAGTAACTATGAGATCGTCGGTCCAGGTGAAGACGAAGATGAAGCTGGCGGCGCCATGAACGCAGATGTGGCGGAAGTTGCAAATGCACTAGCAAACCCGCATCCGTTTCAGGAGCATTCTTTCATGCGGTCGTTGGATTTGGAGGCTATGCACGCACCGGAATTTTTGCAATATATGAATGCATGTGCGTAAACCTAGGTAGCTATGTGAAACTCTGAAGGAGAAGATCAATAAGTCGGATGAGTAATGTATGTGATATGTGACCAGGCATTTGTGACCATAGCGTTTGATTTTTTATTAATTAATAGTTCTTTGTTGTGAATGATATTTAGTTGTTCTTTACGTAGCTGGAATAGCGAAAAATAAGACTATAACGATCTTACATAGTAAAGTGTGTTTATTAATTGAGTTGTAATAAAAGACTTCTTACTGAGTACATAATGAAGCATTTATTACTTTTGATGTATGCAGCGCCTCCTGTTGTGGCGGATGATGAGTTCACAGTGGGATGGAATTCAGTTCAAGGGAGGCAGTAATCAAGGCAATGAAAGATTATACCATCCGGAGAGGTGTGGAATATCGGGTATATGAGTCGGAACCGACGACATTCTATGCCAAATGTACAGAATATGGGAATGGTTGTGACTGGTTGATCAGGGTAACCAAAATGTAGAAGAAGTACTGTTGGGAGATAAGGAGGTACAATGGAAGTCACACTTGTACCAGGTCTACTATTTCTCAAGACCATTCGAAGCTGGATTCCAAGACAGTTGCAGAAGCAATAAAGCCGTTGGTAGAGGTTGACCCGTCTATAAAGGTGAAATTAGTAATTGCTGATGTCCAGTCAAAGTTTAACTATACCATCAGTTATCGCAAGGCTTGGTTAGCAAAGCAGCAGGCGGTCGAATCAATTTTCGGAAGTTGGGAAGCATCGTATGAAGCTTTGCCCATATGGTTTGAGACCATGTGCCACAAAGAGCCATCAGCAGTGGTTCACTTTGAAACAATGCCTGCTTACCAGGGGGATGATTTGGTTCCTGATATACATGTTCTACATAGAGTCTTCTGGAGTTATTACCCCTGTATAAGGGCCTTCAGACACTGCAAGCCAGTGGTGCAGGTGGACGGGACTCATTTGTATGGAAAATACAAGGGTTGTTTATTGGTTGCAGTCTCACAAGATGGTAATAACAACATCGTGCCTATTGCATTGGCCATAGTGGAGGGAGAGACTTCTGATGCATGGTACTATTTTCTGAGCAACCTGCGTCAACATGTGGTGACACGTGATGGTGTGAGACTTATCTCTGATCGACACGATTCGATTAGGTCAGCTATTGAACGAAGTAATGGGGCGTGGTCTCCTCCTAGAGCTTTCCATATGTTTTGTATCCGGCATATTGAGTCCAACTTCTTGAGGAAGTTCAAGGCACCTTACTTGCAGAAGCTTATCGTAAACATTGGTAAGTTTGAATAGAATGAACTTTGAATTTATTGTAAGTACGATCAAATAGAATGTTGTTCATAGTTGACTGAATGTTTTTCATAGGATACTCGATGACGACCAGAGAGTACCAGATGCGCTATGAATGATTAAAGGAACGGGGTGAGGCTTACACCAACTGGCTTGATCGGATCCCTCGTGAGTAGGGGTGGCAGGAGTACCCGAATCCGCGGGTACCCGACCCGCCCCAACCCGGTCGGGGCGGGTTTAAACCCGACCCGGAGCGGGGCGGGGCGGGGTCGGGGTCAGGCTAAACCCGCCCCTACCCGCCCCGGAGTACATATATATATATATATCATTTAAGTTTTTAGGGTTTCTATTCCTTATAGCCACCAGCCTAACCTAACACTGTACTCATTTCATTTTTCCATTCCATTTACGCGTTTCACCCTCCCCAAAGAACCCTAGCGGAGAAGACTGAAGACTGAAGAGGGAAGGAAATTAACTTCCTCTTCTCCGTAGTGAACCTCAGATCTAGTGACCTTCACTGCGCCATCGAGCCTTCCGCCGAGCTTGTCGCCGTCGCTGCACTGCCGTCCTGCCGAGCCCGTCACCGAGTCGCTGCCACTGCGCTGTAGTCCTGTTGGCGCCGTGTCGTCGCCCTGCTGAACCCTCGAATTTACTCATCATTGGCTCCTTGCTGCACTACCGAAGCTACTGAGTGAACCCGTCTTTCTCACCGTCTTCCTCCAAGTGGTAAGTTTCCCTGTTTGCTGTCTCTGCGCTGCTCTCCTAGAGATTGCCTTCACAGTATCTGTAGCTTTAATTAATTTTAATTTCATAGTTTTAGTTAGAGTTTAACTAGTTAGAGACTTAGAGTTTTTACTGTATTCCCTGTTTGCTTGTTAATTTTAATTTGAGCCTTTTTGATGTGCCAACTGCCCAGTGATGAATTTAAATATTGTATATCAATTTATATGAAACTCTAGCATAATAGTCACATAAACCACAAAAGATAACACCATTGTAATGCCATATTCAGATTATGGACTTTAGGCAGTAACGGAAAAATAGAAGAGAGAATTAAGACTATCTGTAGTATAAAAATATATAGGTGTGGGTCAAATTGAGTATGTTGTGCTATGATACAAAAACAAAATACAAAGCACTATTCCCTATTTATAATAATATTACAAAATCAAATCTTATTTAGATGAAGAAACAAATCTGAAGTATAAGGAAAATATAAACATGAATCCTAAGAGATAAACTGATAATGTAATATTTTAAGATATGATATGAGACATTATGTGATACTATAAGATACAGTATAGACATTTCTAAATTTCCAATTTATTTGTACCTCTCAAGCATTTACAGCTATAAATGTAAACAGATCCAATTTTAATATAAGAGTGGTGTTTTCTCTTCTATTTTTTTGCTTATTGTAACCAAAGAACTTCATATATTTCTAATTTAAATATTTAAAAAGTTTGATCTATTTAATTTGTGGTTGGTTAATGATTAACCATAGCTTTATAAAACTTCATGCATCTAATTCCCACTTTGATGGCAACTCCCCTGAAAGTTGATTTTAGAGCATACCTATGGTGAAGACAATGCATGCTTATTCTAACTAACTTGCTGAGTTTTGTGCTAAGCATTATGATATTGCAAAAATTTGGAAGCATATACACATGCACCTCATTATTATGGACTACAACTATTGGTGGATGAGATAGGTGTTGAGGTTTCTAAGATTTAAGCTTTTGTCCTTTTCTTTATGTTGTACCCAAAAAGCAAAAGAAAACTCATTTTTCCACTGCATTAACACTTGCTGCTTTTCGAGATTAAGCTCACCAGAATAAGTAAAGGATATCAAATCGATGAAAAGAAAATGTACTGCATCCTTAAAAGTAAATTGCTACTATTCTCCATGAATTACTTAGCGGTTGGAATTTCTAGAGTTTAAAGCTAATGCTAAATATTAAACAATAGCAATATTTGTATTGCATATCTCTGTCCCTCAAGATACATGTTATGGCTCTTCCCTTTCTTACTTTGCATGAAAAATCTTGTATGCTTAATTGAAACGAGCTGATCTTGTTTGCATTTCATGTGGAAATTTTATAAAGCTATATCTTCTTCATTCAACTATTGTGCTTTAAGGAAAAAAAAAACATTTTGCTTTGGTTCTGGTTGTGGTTGCCTGCTGCATAGTTCAATGACTATGTCAAGTGGTTTATGTGGTTTATTATGATTTTTAGTGTACTTCAATTTGTGTTTACTTATCTTAGTGGCTTAAACTTCCAATTCTCTACTATTTCACTTATGCATTCTGATCTTTATGCATTCATTGGTTGGATTTATGTTAATTTTATACCCTCAGTAATTTTAATTTTATTGATATAGGTAGTTTCAATGTAGGTTTGTTAAGATAATTTCATGGCTAGTAATGCTAGAGAAGACACACAAAGCAATAATTTTCCTACCGATATTGAAGTTGAAGTTCAGAGTAATGCTAATCCAACTTCAGAAACTCCACAACCAACGGATAATAATACCTCAAATCCAGAAGGATCAAATCCTGTTGAAGGTGACAATAAGGCTAATGTTAAGAGTGCTTATTGGGAGTATTTTGATTGTTTTAAAGTTGAAGGTGAATGGAAGGCAAAATGCAAATTTTGCAAGAGTGTGCTTAGTGCAAATCCGAAGAATGGTACTAAGTCATTGAGAAACCATGTGGACCGCTACTGTAAAAGAATAAAAGTGATGAACTCAAGGCAATCATCAATTGTTGAATCACTAGCAAAACAAGCACATGTGCAAAAAGTAAATGAAGATGGCTTTGTGTTTGATCCTTCAAAGACAAGAAAGTGTGTCGCCGAAATGATTATACTGCATGAGTATCCTTTGAGTTGTGTGGACCACCATGGACTGAGGCGATTGGTTGCATCAATGCAACCAACATTTAAAATGCCTAGTCGCAACACGGTTAGGAAAGACATCTTGAAGATGTTTGGGGATGAGAAGCTGAAGCTAACTCTTCAACTAGATGAAAATGATAGCAGAGTTGCAATAACTAGCGACATGTGGACTTCCAATCAAGAAAAAGGTTACATGGTTGTCACAGCTCACTATATCGATAGTTCGTGGAAGTTGCAAATGCGCCTATTGAGATACTTCATAAACTTCTATATATTGTGTTGTATTAGTATGTTGACATCTAAAATTCATGCATCTTTGTTTTATTTTTTAGCTTTTGTTATGTTCCTTGTCCCCATACAAGTGAAGTTCTTACTCAAACATTGATGAAAATATTGTTAGAATGGAATGTTGATAGAAAACTGTCTACTGTTATATTGGATAATTGTTCTACTAATGATGCTATGATAGATGAATTGTTGGGGCGGATAGATTCTTCATTCTTGATGTTGGGGGGTAAATTGTTGCATATGCGTTGTTGTGCTCATATACTGAATTTGATTGTGAAGGATGGTTTGAGTATAGTTAAGGAAAGTATTGAAAAGATTCATAGTAGTGTATTGTATTGGACTGCAACGCCGAAAAGGAACAAAACTTTTGTTAGTTGGTGTGCTAAAACAGCGATTCCATTTACTAAGAAATTGGTTCTTGACTGTCCGACTAGGTGGAACTCAACTTATTTGATGTTAGACACTGCATTGTTGTATAGAGCTGTCTTTCCTAGGTTAAGACAAAAGGAACCCCAATATAAAACTGTGCCAAGTAATGAGGAGTAGGAACTTGCCAAGGAAATATGTGATAGATTGAAGTTGTTTTATGATGTTACTCAACTGTTTTCTGGTTCTAAATTTCCGACTGCCAATCTTTATTTTACTCTCGTTTGTAAAATAAAAGTCTCATTGGATGAATGGCAACTTTCTAGTAATTCTTTAATTGCTAATATGGCATCTAGTATGAAGAAGAAATTTGAGAAGTATTGGGATGAGATTCATGGCATTATGGGTGTTGCTGCTGTTTTAGATCCTAGGTACAAGATGGTTGGGGTTGAATTTCAATTTGGAAAAATGTATCCAGATCCAATAGAATGTTCTAAGCAAGTTGACAGAATTCATCAGTTGTGTAATGAGTTGGTTAATGAATACAATCAAAAAATGAGTTCTGATGTGTCACATATTGGTACAAAAGAAGTTGATGAAAGTGGAAATACAAGCGTATTTGGGGGTGATGATTATATGGTGTATCTTAAAAGAAGAAAGATGATAAGGGGTTCATGTGTGAATGTTGAGTTTGATCATTATCTTGAGGAGGACATTCATCCTCCAAATGATCCTAACTTTAATGTTTTGAAATGGTGGAAGAACAATCAAATGAAATTTAAAGTTTTGGCAAAAATAGCCAAGGATATATATGCCATTCCGGTATCCACTGTTGCTTCTGAATCTGCTTTTAGTACAAGTGGTCGTGTGATTTCTCCTCATCACGGAAAGCTCAAAGAAAGCATAATTGAAGCTTTAATGTGTGGCCAAAGTTGGCTGTGGGCAGCTTTAGGGAATAAAGGTGACATATTACTTAATATTCATTTATGTTAATTTTTTACATTATAGTAATTATTTTATTAATTGCTATCTCTTTTGATTTTTAGGTTTAAATCTTGATCTTCAAACCTTTAATGATGATGAAGTGTGGAAAGTGATCAAGAATAAAGATTGAAGACTTTTTAATATTTTAACGATGTAATTTCTTTATGTTTGTATTTTAATTAAGTTATTTGACATTGTATGGACCTTTTTAAATTTCAAGTTATTTGATATTATATGAATCTTATGTTTGTATTTTAATTTAATTATAAATTTTAAGTTTGTATCTTAATTTATAAATAAATGTGTAAAAAATAAAATGTCATTTAATTTTTATAGGGGCGGGTAGGGGCGGGCGGGTACCCGTGGGGGCGGGTTAGGGTACAGGTGCTTACTACCCGCGGTAGGGGTGGGGCGGGTAGTAGTGGAATGCAAGGAGGGCGGGGTGGGGTCGGGTAGGGCTAAAACCCGCCCCTACCCGCCCCACTGCCACCCTTACTCGTGAGCAGTATGCTTTGGCATTTGATGGTGGTTACCGATGGGGTCATATGACCACCAATCTTGTGAAATGTATCAACTCTGTCTTAAAGGGTGTACGCAATCTCCCAGTCACTGCACTTGTTAAGGCTACATTTTACAGACTGAATGAGTTGTTCACTAGGAAAAGAGCCGAGGCTGAAGCCCGAATCAATGCTGGACTTGTGTTCTCTGAGATGGTGACAACCAAGCTGCATGCAAATCAACGAGCATCAGATAACATACAGGTTAGCTATTTTGATAGAGAAAATGAAGTCTTCGAAGTACGCGAGATGCCTAGTGGGGTTGAGTATGCAGTTGACATACGCCACCATCGGTGCGACTGTGGTGAATTCCAGGTTGACCGAATTCCATGTCGACACGTGTTTGTGTGTTGTGCAAATCAGAGGTTGGATTGGCAAGTGTACGTTAATGACGTTTACAAGATGGACCAAGTTCGAAGAGTATACAGGGCTAGGTTTAGACCACTGGAAAATCCGGCAACGTGGCCTGCTTATCATGGACCTAGATTCGTTGGAAACCCGTTCCTCAGACGGGTAGCCAAAGGTCGGCCGAAGATGACCCGCTTCTTGAATGAGATGGACACTCGTATGTTGCGTCGCCCGAGGCGATGCAAGCAATGCGGTGCCGAGGGCCATAGTCGCAGTAGATGTCGTCAAAGTGGTGGACCGAGTGCAGGTCCAGCCGAAGAGTAGTAGTTACCTTTTTTTACATTTCGTTTGAATTTACATTTATGTGACAGAATTGTCCCAAATAACAATATTATGTGACACTTTACATACATCTGCATGTGCACATCATCATTCAACACTATACGATCTTTCAAACCCCTAAACCACTTTAATTTTATAAAGCTCCCTCTACAGTCCGTCTTCCTCGGTGCAATTCCAAATTGGTGCAAGCACTTGGCTTCCAATGCCTAAAAGCTACTCATGGTCGGACCTGTAACCGGAAGACCATTTGTCGGCAGACCGAGAATTACCGCCACATCCTCCAAGGTCACGGCACACTCACCAACCGGAAAATGAAAAGTGTGAGTCTCGGGCCGCCATCTCTCAATCAGAGCATTAATCATTGCTGACTGACCTTTAATAACTCCAATTTGGGATACATAATAAAATCCAGTCTCGCGTAACTGTGACTCAACAATTTGGTTGTATGGATCCGGCGGGTGTAAATGATCACACATCAACATCCTTGAAGCCTACAATATCACATTTTCGTTATAAGAACAAGTATAATATAACTATATTATTCAAAAACACAATTATCCTTAACATGTTCATTATAACTAATTCCCAACATAATTGCATTTCAAACATACACATTAAATATGTTATACAAAAATCCTTCAATCATATTCATTACCTTATAATAGAAATTAATTAACCTTACACAGTAAATCAGCCTCTATTATTATTATTATTATTATTATTATTATTATTATTATTATTATTATTATTATTATTATTCAAACAGCATACATACTAATTTTATTATTATTATTATTATTATTATTATTATTCATATAAAACAGCATACTAATTTATTATTATTATTATTATTATTCAAACAACATACATACTAATTTTATTATTATTATTATTATTATTATTTAACACAGCATAAAATCTAAGTTTAGTTATTACTAATTTATTGTCTAAATTTTACTGAATTAAAATTCAATTGTTAATGATTATAAATAAAATAATTAATTAAATTTTTATTATTAATCATAATAATTAATTAAACTCAATTACTAATACTGATAATAACAACAACAATATATCAATATCCACCTATTTCAATCTAATATGTACAGATCTTATTTTTCTTTCTCTTTCATTCATTCATTCTTTACATGTGTCATTTATTTTTTCATTTTATTTTAATTAATATGCATAAAAAAAAACCCAGTTCACCCTCACCGGTACAATTTACTAACTAACCATATCATTCATACATACATACATACATACATACATACATACATACAAGGTTTATTCCTATTTTAATTTCTATTTCTAACCACTTAATAATAAAATCATACATACATACATGTTTAATCTCTACTTAGTGCCATTATAATATATATTGCTAATAAAATCTAAAATTATCACTATTATTATCATTAAATCAGATTATTAAAAAATAAAAACTTACATAATTTGAATGTCCAAGATAATTAACAATATGAAACTCTGGTTGATTTACTTCCTTAATTTT